>NC_056748.1:624702756-624797756 GCF_019279795.1 Protopterus annectens | reverse complement strand
TATATATATATGTGTGTGTGTATGTATAAAGCATATCATATATATGTAAAATAGGTGGTTGAAATGTATTTGTTAAAAAGTGCACCAACACATACCTTTAAGAACACCTGCATCTAAGCTTGTTGGGGACACATCCTCAAGGGAGGCTGAAAGGCCCTCTTTTCCTGCCCCTGAAGGGGCTTCACTGGCCAGGTGTGCTGTTATGCCTGGCAGTGGCTCTGCTAGGGGTGACCAGTATGCCTTAGATAGCTTGTTGATGTGGTGAGAGAGCTAGTGCACCAGTGCCTTGATTTAATTTTAGCCTCCTAAAGTCTCCTTTTGTGGTTTGCAGAGTTGTGTTCTTGCTTGCCACTGGCAGTTCTATCAGTTCCACTGGGTGTGACAAGGCAAGGTGGTACAGAGGACCATACCCATTCTATTCCCCCATCCCAGTCTTCCCCCTCACTTTTGAGTCATTGTCCTCCCTTGTTTATTGTCCAGTTATCCCCATTACCATTATCTTTCCTTTGTTTATCTTCTGTCTAAAAGTCCATTGTCATCCCCCTCTATCATTGTGTCAGCACCTCCCAGTCAATCTTGTCTGTTATGTTGTTGGGCATTTGCCCCTGCTAACTACCCACTCCCTCTTTCTGTTCCATCTTCTTTACATCCTACCCTACTTCTCTTCCTTTGCATAGAGAAAATTGGTACCTTTCCCACAAAAACAAAAGTTACCCCACTTTCCCTCCCATAACCCCGACTTTCCATATCTTTTCCCTTTGCTTGTTTTACCCCTTTTCCTGCTGTCCTATATTCTCATTTCCACAGTTTAATTTGGTCAAAAATATATTTAAAAGATGCAATGAGCCATTTTAGCTGATAGCTAATTTTATCAACTTGCCGTTCTTCTGCACATGTGAATGTACTGAGCCATGCTGATGTGCATACACATATAACCTTTACCAGATCTGCTCATCACATTACACAGCCATGACTGGGGCCAGTTCTCCACAGGCCCTGCACTGGCTGCAAGTAAGTTGCTTAATTAGTTATCTCATCTCAGCATTTTTACTTAGTTAATCATTAATGAGCTCAGAGTCATGTCATGTCCAGAAGGTAAATTGCACCTTTATGAATACCAGGGTGAGTTATGGATAAGGTCATCCTGTGCAAGCTATATTACTGACTCCAGTGGGGGTTGATGGAAAGTTATTGGGATTTAGGATTACTACTGTTGTGACTTGGCATAGTTATGGATACTGTAGATCAGTGTGTGTGTACAGCTTTAAGAAGTTTTCTAGGGGCTTGCACAAGTGTATAAATACTGAGCATGTGCAAGTCTGACTGCTATTTTGCAGTAAGCTGTTGAGATTTAAGCATGTATGTCTGTGTAGTCTGTTTGTTAATCAGTTCATTTATATTTTGTAAAGCTGCTATCCATCCTGAAGTGTTTCTATGTAATAAAGCATATAAATGAACTACCCCGCCTGTTCGTCATATACACTAGAGAGGGGCGAGCGACATGGTGTCAGAAGTGGCATGTCTAAAAGGACATGGTATTAGAAGAGACACGGCTAAAACAGACTTGGGGCCAGAAAGGAAGCCAGATTCTTCAGTTTGAGACCAAGAAGCACTCAGTTAACACTGGAGGATTATATAGTAGTGAATCATCCCTACTGCACATATAATTCACAAAACAGGTCAGAAATAAATTTTAGGTATTAAAACTTGCTCAAGCTATTTCTTATTTGCAAAATATGAAATGAGGCATACTGAACACTCAAATTTCTAAGTAACAGCATTATTAAAAATTACGAAATATTAACAGAAATATTCAGAATAAGTACAGAAAATGTTTAAAATAAAGTCTGAATTGCATAAAACAATAAAATAATGGAAATGACCATATTTTTTGTAAGCACTATTTTTTCACATTAATCAAAGCTATTTGAATTCTCTGAAGTGTATGAAGTGTTTGAATGTTTGTGCAGTATTACAGTACAGTTATTTCGCAAATTATAGCCATTACAGAGCATATTGCACAAAGTAAAGCATTTTGAAGAGTTTATTATACATTTGAATGTTATTACAAGTGCTGGCTATGTGCATGTTTGTACATAATTACAAGGGCATTATTTTTCAGTGTGTTTGAGCATACTTTTTTGGCATGGCAGATGGATTTTGGAAACCAACTCCACTACTTGTTTGACAAAAGTATTGCACAGAACTGGAGAGTGTTTGCTAAAGAGTACAATACCTTCATACAGGCTGCATTTTCTGATAAAGATGACTGAACAAAGTCAATTATTCTGCTTAATTTAACTGTTTCACAAGCCATTGGAAGGCAGCATTCATTTGTCTATGCACCTGCTGTCTTTGCAGGAGTGGGGGAAAACTGTCATGTAGTTGTACTGGTTGACTCAAGGGAAGACTCCGACTGCTTAAAACATAAATTTAAAGAAATGTGTAACCCCCAAATGAATGTCACAATGGAAAGGCACTTATTTTATACAAGGGATCAAAAGCCTGGTGAAACTTTTGCAGCATATGAAACTGATTTGAAAAACAAGGCTAAAGCATGCAGATTTGGTGATTTAAGGGATGAGTTGATAAAAGACAGACTTGTGTGTGGTATTAAAGATGATGCCGGGAGAAAGATTTGCTTTGCGACAGTGTTTTAACTTTGAATAAGGCCATTAGGATTTGTCAGATATATGAGATTACAGAAAAGCACACAAATGGGGGGGCGTGGCCAAGGATGAACACAGGATAGCAGCAGATTTCTTCAGCTCCACCAATTTCATTACACTGATAGGAATTAATTACTTAAAATTAATTTTTGAAGTAATTTTCTTTCTAAATATGTTTGTTTTATATAGTTCTTGAACTATATCTAAAAAAGAAAGGAAATTTTAACAATATTCCTGTCAGAAATCACTTTGGAAATTTTCCTGTCAGTTTATCAGTCTGAAATGAGTTCCAGTAAGACAAATTCTCAAGACTCCAGCATCAAGAAAGAACTTCAGTCTCTGATAACTATAATCCAGCAACTTACTGCTAAGATGGATAAAATGGATGCTAAAATTGATACCTTCATAGAAAAAACTACAAAACAAATAGACTTGTTACATATAGACCTGCAACAACAGAAGATCCAGATGACAGGCATAGAAGAAGCTGTGAATGACATGGAAAATAGAATCCAAGAAGAGGAAATCAACATTGAGTTTCTGCTGAAACAAAATACACATTTACAAACAAAGCTGGATGACCTGGAAAATAGATCTAGGCGCAATAACATTAGGATTTTTGGACTGCCAGAAAATATTGAAGGTAACAATATTACTTCTTTTTAACAACATGGCCCCTAAAACTTTAGACTTACCAGAAGCAATCTCCTTTGGTAACGAAGAGCACATAGATCTATAGCTAATACTAACTCTAACAAAAACTATCCTAGATCAGTTATAGTTAGATTTCTATCATCTTTGATAAAGAGATGGTTCTTAAATCTGCTTGGGCTAAAGCTCCTGTTAAGATTAATGAGACAACTGTGCATTTTGACAATGACTATTCTTCCTTGGTAATAGCTAAAAAAAAAGTTTTTCTGCCCTAATAAGGGAGCTTAAAAAGCACAGTTTAAAACATACCTTCTGTTTCCTGCCAAGCTAAAAATCTTCCTTCCTGATGGTCCTAAAATTTTGATGACTTAGACTCTGCTTTACTGTTTATCAAAAAATAAGATTTTGGAAAAAATAGAGGAAATGGAATGGGCTAGTCCTTCATTAAAGAGACTGGCAACTGAAACTTCGTGGAAGACTTCAGAGAAGAAGAAGAGACTAAAAACAAATGATTTGTTCTATGTTTTTTTCTTTTTTTCTCTCATCATTTTACTTCATTATTAATCTTTTTAAATATAGTTCCTGCATTTCCAGAAAGCCACAAATATTCTGAAAAAGATTTAATCAAAGTTATTCTCTGTGTGCAAAGAAATGTTTTGTTTCATAACCAGTCAAAATATCTGAGGAACTAATAACAAGCTAGTATTCAATTTGTTTCTCTTTCTGAAAAAGAGAAGTAAGGTCAGTAATTTGATACATTTTTTCTTTTTTTCTCCTTTTCTTCTTTTCTTTGTTTAAACAATGACATTCTATATAGATTATGTAGTGGGTAAAGGGTGGGGGAGGGCAGGGAGAGAAGAGTAATGAAAATATGATAAAGGAATAATAACATATTTATTCCTTGTAAAAAGTTTATATGTTCTTCAAATGCTATTCCTAATTATACTTTCTTGATTATACTGCTTATGCTTGTTTGTAAATAATCTGTCATGCTTTAACTAATAATAATTAGAACTAAATAATAGTAAATAATATGTTTTATTTTTAACTCTATTAATATAAGCAGTAAGTAATATTCCATTGTATATACTTCTTATAGCTTTCTCTTACATTTTTCTTATTTCTGCTTTACACTCTTTTATTTTCTACTCTCTTTTTCTTTTCTTTATTCTTTCTCTTTATTTTTTTTTCATATTAATATATAGAAATGCTTTTGATCATATAGACACAGTAAATAATAAGATTTGCATAAAAATTGAGTTGGGACAAAAATATTGAGTTTTATTACTTATTAATAACTTTGGGCTTAATTTCACTTACATAGAGGCTGTAATAACCTGTAAAATATATTGCGAAGGTTTTGTCATGTTTAGATGCATTTACACTGCTAAATGAATGTTTGTCACTAGTTTTTAACAAGTTTCCCGCCAAAATGTTAAGGGAGACAATCTGGGATGTGGGCTACCTCATGAACAGTGTCCTCGAGTTGTTTTAAAAGCTTCAACTCTCAGAATTCTCACAGAGAAGCTGAAAGCAGTCAATTTGACCTTTGACCCAGATATCACACTGACACATCACAGATTCAGGAAGAACACTCTACCAGGAAGTAAAACTGATGCAACTGCGACTATGTGAAGGAAAATGAACTCTTTAACATTTAAATGTGAGTTATTTTATATAATTACTTAAATATCTATGTTATAATTCATAAAATATGTCAGTTATAATGATTTTAAATGATGCAGTTTCTTGTAGTAAGTAAATGTCTTATTTTAGAAGGCATAGAAAATGAAACATTTATTCAAGTGTTTTTGAAAATCTACTTGACTGCAGCATACTAATCTGTGTTAAAAACTTATGTTCCAAACATATACATTACTATAACTCATTTAATTCATCTGATTGACAAGCATAAATAACTTTATAACTCTATTCTGGAAGAAATTGTCATGTGATATATTTTAAAGCAGTAGTATAGACATACAAAATACAGATGGCTTTTTTTACAATAATGCAAGTGTTTCTGAGAATTTGCATAACTATGCAGTATGATTTATAACAATTTCTATAAATATAATATTTTATTCAATTGACAATAATGAGTATGAGTAAAATGCTCATATACAAGCAATTCAAGGGTTTTTTTTGGAAGCTGTTGACTGCATTTACATAACAGAAAATAGATGCATCTTAATATATGCAATGTTTGAACCATATTAGCCAAAGTTTTTGATTTAAATGAATGTTAGAACTTATTTTTACATACTTTGAATAAATTAATATGTAAATATGCCTTCTTTTTTTTTTCTCTCTCTCTCTCTCTTTCTTTCACTCTCTCTCCCTCTTTTACGTCTTTTATTTCTCTCTCTCCTCTTGGTTCCTAATATCAAGATTATTTGAATGCTATTTGAATACAAGTGTATTATATTACATAGATGTATATAGTAGTATGAATATTTAAAAAAAAAAAAAAGTTTATTTTAGTTTATATGATGCTGTTTTATCAAATGTGTAGTCTTGTCTTGCTAGATAATTGAATTGAAAGCTGTTAATTTAAGTTAAATATAACCAGTATTAAATTGATAAGGTGGTAGCTGAGGTACTGCTGCTTAGGGTAGGGGGTTAACTTGAGTGGTAAATACTACTCTAAGTTGGAGTTTTTAACTCCAGGCTGGATGCAAGGTTTAATCCTTACATTATTTTCACTTGTTCATTGTTATATGTATATAGTTTTGACATCCACAATATATTTTGTACATTCATTGTCACTACAAAAGAAAGTGAATCCTATACAAAATCCCATAAGAGATTCAATAAATACAGCTATATTTAAAGGTACACCTAAAGGAGGAGATGTAACATTACCTATGTTGTTATTTGTTATTTTGATCATAAGATTCTTAAGTTTTTAAAAAATGCCAAATGACATCTTTAAAAGGAATTTCTTTAAACATTAATGGATTGAATAATCAGTGTAAAAGGGCAAGCCTAATAAGATACATTAATTTACATAAGGCCAACTTAGTCTTCCTGCAAGAAACCCATCTCTTGAAAAAAGATATTGCTAAACTAGCCACAAACAAATATACAGTATTGGTTAGTTCAGAGCACACTCAGAAAAAAAGAGGAGTGGCTATTTTATGGAATAAAAGTATGCCCATTCCTAAAACCATTAAGTCTTATCAGGATGACAAAGGAATGTTTTGTATGGTTACAATACAAATTAATGGGAAGACTTACACTTTAATTAATGTATATTGGATACCTGGAATTGGTATTAATACAGTGAAACATCATCTTGATAAGATCATATCATTCTCTATAGGAGACATTATTTTAGCTGGTGACTTTAATTGTATACTACATGAAAGTGATACTACCACTATAGGAAAAAGAAGAATTACATCTAATGCAAAACATTTAAATGATTTTGCTAATTCTTATCATTTGAATGATATTAATAATCAGATAGATTCAAAATCATTACCATACACCTTTTTTCTAACAGATACAAAACTTATTCAAAAATAGATAGGGTCTTTATTTCTAACCAGATGGTAACAGATTTAATTAATTCCAAAATCATTTCATGTCCTATATCTGATCATAATTCAATTGTTTTGAATTCATGATAAAAAATACTCATAATGTTCAGATCAAAAGGATACCAGCATACTTAACTCAACTAAAAGACTATAAAGAATATATACTTTCAGAAGTAAAACATTTTTAGACATAAATAATACTCCTGAAGTCTCCATTGTCTATGTTTGGGATGCCTTAAAATCATATCTATATGGACAAAGTATCAGATGGTATAATAATAAAAAGAAATCTTGGGATAAGGAATTGTTAGATATTCAAAGTAAATTAGACTCTTATAAACATAATAATAAAGAAAATATTATAGACAAGAAAGTTATTGAAGAAATAAACAAACTAAATGAGAAATACAAAGAAATTTTAACTCATAAAGTTAAAATAACTTTAGAGAAATACAAGTTTTTATCTTATTCAATAAGCCCCAAATACTTACATAGACTTAAAAATAAAACAAAAAGGTTGAATAAACAAAACCATATCAAAGAAATCTTTTCTCTAAGGAAAAAGAAGAATGTTTCTAGTATACCAGAAATACTAGATGAATTTAGAAATCACTTTCACAAAATTAACCATAATAACATTAACATGGAACCTAAAGATAAAATAAAGGAGTTTATAACCACAAACATGAATAAAAAGCTTAATAAACAACAGATTAAACCATTGGACAAAAGTATTTCATATACAGAGGTTATTACACAAATAAATAAGCTTAAATCAAACAAAGCACCGGGTAATGATGGTATTATACCAGAGATATATAAAATCCTTTCTAAAAGTACATATTCATTAATACATAAGATTTTTATTTTGGCCCAAACTGAGTTAATAACCCCCCATCTTGGCAATATACATTTATTTCGCCAATTTTAAAACCTAATAAAGATCCAACTAGATGTACTTCATATCGGCCCATCTCATTACTTAATGTTGATTATAAAATGTTTATGAGTATTTTTGCTGATAGATTGAAGACAATCATCCCCGGCATTATAGATATAGATCAGACAGGCTTCATTGTAAATAGAAATACTTTTGATAACATAAGAAGAACTTTAACATTAATTGATTTTGCAAGTAGGAAAAAGAAAGATTTAACACTTATTAGTCTTGATATAAGTTCAGCATTTGATTCAGTAAGTTGGGACTATCTGTTTACCTTACTGAAGTGCACAAACTTCTCAGATGCATTTGTAAATCTAATTGAGCATTTATACAAAGGAACATTGGCTTATATTAAGGTAGGAACATATGTTTCACAAAAAATACCCATTTTTAAAGGTACAAAACAAGGATGTCCACTTTCTCCACTATTATTTACTTTAGTAATGGAGCCTTGGGCTAATTTGATCAGAAACAGTACTGACATAGAGGGTTTTGAAATAGATGAAAATACAACATCCAAAATTCAACTTTTTGCAGATGATGTTCTAATTACATCAGCAGGATCTAATTCTTCTATGCAGTCTCTTTTTGATAAAATGATGAATTTTAAAAGTATTTCTGGTTTAATATTCAATGAAGAAAAAACTAAAATACTACCTATATATACACGAAAAATATTCTCATTAGTGATTTTACTAAATATGTACCCAATTCAGGTCAGATAACTTATTTAGGTATAATACTATCTAAAGATATTAAATCTATTATATATAATAATTATAATACCTGTTTTGTTAATATACAAAATCTTTTTAATACCTGGAATAATATGTTTTTACTATGGAGGAGAGACTTACAATTATTAAAATGATAATATTCCCCAAGATTTTATACTTAATACAATCAATAATACTTCCACCTACAAAAATAATTATCAAGAAACTGAATACACTAATGTTAAATTTCCTATGGGCACCTAATAGACCTAGGATTGCATTAAAGAAACATACTAATAGCTGGTCTCAAGGGGGTATTTCTTTTCCAGACTTTAATTTATATACTATCTCTTCTATTGTAAAAGTTATTACTTTATTAATAGATCAGTCATATGTCGCAAAATGGAAAGATTATTGGGAGCTAATTAGTATGCACTTCATGAAAATCTCCTTAACACATAAAAATATGATTGTAAATAACTCCATGTTATGGTTACTAAAGGAATTTTGTACTTCACCTATTACACCTAAACATATGGTTTGTTACCCATTAAATATTATTATTAGCTATCGTAACTTTATATTCATGCACCCTAAGTATAGGGAATGGAATTTTATTATATTCCCTATAATGTATACTCAGGGTATGCTTTTGTCATCTACTTCTGAAGGAACTCAATTAGCTATAGATAATGATCTAAAGTACTGGTATCAGTTGATATCTGATAATAAAGTTAAAAATCTAGATTTCTTAAAACAAGAATTTGATCTAAGAGAAACTTGCTGGTTAGAGGTTCAGACCTTTAGACAACATCTCATTAATAAAATAGATCTAATGTCTATAACAGTTAAAGAATCTATTCCAACACTGATTGATTACTTGATATTAAATCTACAACATAAAGTTTCTGATAAAGGCAAACTTTCATACATACATAAAATTATCAGACAAGAAACTTTTTACAGTGTAGATACATACTGGAATTATTTCACTTCTATTAATGGGGACCCACCAAATCAACAAGATAAACAATATATATTGGAATCTGCCTATAGAACTACGTCTTCCATTGTCTGGAGACTTTATACATGGAAATTTTTACATAGATCTTTTTATACACCTTTGATGATAAATAAAATAAATAATAAAGACAATCTATGTAAGAGATGTAATGTAGAAATTAATGCTGACTGGGCTCATATGTTTTATGACTGTATAAAATTGAAAGAATACTGGAAGTCAATTAATGAATTTTTGCAGGCTCTTTTTACAGATAATTTCATTATTTCTAAATCTCTTATATTATTCAACACACCTGTACCTCAAAGTGTTAAAAAGGTTAAGCTTCCCTTGTTATGGTCTATTCTAGCAGTGGCTAGGAAAATAATAATCAGAAATTGGATTTCAGATACACCTCCTTCATTCAATGAATTTAAAAATGTTATGAATATAGTGTGCCATATGGAAATAAACACAATTAGGTCAAGAACAACTAGAAAAACATCTTATTATATTGTATGGGATAATTTACAAAATTTGTTAAAAAAATCCTAATTTCAATAGCATGGTATTTTAGTTTAATTAATTGATCTGATTGTAGTGGATGTCTTTGTAAATACTTTAGTTGTTTTGTTGAATGTTATAATCATATCTATTTTTAATTACTTGTATAAAATTGTTATGATATTTCTCTTGTATGTTAAAACAATAAACCTGTTTTGAAAAAAAAAAAGAAAAGCACACAAATATGCTTACAAATGAAAGATGCATGCTTCCAGTAACTTATTTATTTATTTACATTTGTTGACTGGGAGTGTCCGACTGGACGTAGGTCCATTTTCAGCGGAGGCCCGGGGAGAGAAGCTCCACAGTTAAAATATACAGACAGTAGTTACATTGGATTTACATAGCAATTAACAATTTGATAAACATAGCAATTAACAAATACAAACATAGCTACAGATGAAGAACATAGTACATCAATAGACAACTAGAATCTTTCTAGAAACTAGGACTTCTAAAGCCCATGTTGATAATGTGCAGCATGTGGTTAACAGAAACAGGCTGAAGCACATGGGTGCAACTGTAAACCCTGCAATATTCACAAGGAAACCCCATAGTAGTTTTCTAGTAAGTTCCAAGGCATGCTTTGGAGACTGCACAGTCTCAGTAAAGCATAAGAGTGAGTCAGCAAACTCATAGCATGTGCCTATACTCAGTTTCATAGCCAACTGTCATAATTGTGGAGGAAGTCATGCACCTAAAAGGGAAACATGTTTATCTTTTGGTCAGCAATGTCACAGATGCAATAAGTGGAATCATTTCAAAAGGTTTTGAAAATCAAAGGGCACACATTCTTTTATTAAAAGGGAACATTCAAAGAAACAAGTTGATCAATTAGAAAGCTGTAACCCTACTCTTTATGTTGATGGTCTGTCAGTGCTTCATGAAACAGTCAATGCAGTAGATGTATGGGCAAAGAATGAAGTATGTTGTACTGTTCAGATAAATGGGAGACCCATAGAGCTCAAAGTTGACACAGCTTCAAAGTGCAATGTTACGTCTGCAGAAACATTTGCTAGATTATGTTCTGGTGAAAAGCTTGATTTGGCAAAGCATGCAAAGCTTGTTGCTTGTGGTGGTGAAGAGATTCAAACCAAAGGTGCTCAGTAGTATTTTCATGTTGTTTTGCTGAGAGAAGCTACAACTTATTTTATGTGGTCAAAAGGCATGTCCAGTCATTATTAGGGCTCAGAGACAGTTTGAAAATGGGACTGCTTTCATTTAATAAGGAAGTCCATCATGTTAGTTTAAAAGACCACTGCTCAAATTTCTCCCAGTGTATTTCTTCTATCTATGCTGATCTTTTCGAAGACAAACTAGGCAAGCTTCCAGTTGTGTACTCCATGAAGTTAGACCTAGATGTCAGCCCAGTTGTCAGGCAAGCCAGGAAAGTTCCAGTAAGTATGCAGCACAGAGTCAAAGCCAAGGTAGACAAAATGGTGCAACAAGGTGTAATTTGTCCAGTTGATGAACCTACTGAATGGGTATCTTCCATAGTTGTAGCTCATAAGAAAAGCTGAGATTATATCAGAATATGTATTGATCTACGAGATTTGAACAAAGCACTAAACAGACCTCATCATCCAATGCGTACATTCGAAAAAGTCACAGCTGTGATGCCAAATGTCACTGTTTTTTTCTGTCTTAGATGCAAAGAGTTCATTCTGGCAAATTTTGCTTGACAAGAAATCCTCATTGCCTAACTATGTTCAGTACTCCGTTTGGCAGTTACAGATTTTTGAAAATGCCATTTGAGATAAATTCTGCCAGTGAAGTCTTTCAACGTGCAGTGGAGCAACTTTTTTCTGGGTACCTCTGTGCTATTATCGCAGATGATATTTTAATAGGAGGTAATGGTGAAGCTGAGCATGACAGAAACCTCAGGAAAGTTCTGGAAAGAGCTCGTCAAATGAATCTTAAGCTGAATCCTCAGAAGTGCAAGCTCAGGTTACAAGAAGTTACTTATGTTGGTCATTTGTTTACCAGTTCAGGCTGACAATCAGACCCTTCTAAGCAAACAGCTATTCTTGAGATGCCAGCAATGTTCAAGCCATTCACAATTTTCTTGGCATGGTTAACTACCTAGGCAAGTTTATTCCAGACTTAAGCCAACTAGCAGCACCACTTAAAGTGTCAGTATGTAAACATGTATCCTGGTCATGGTTAGATCAACACCAAAGAGCATTTGAAGTCCTGAAATGGAGACTTGCCTGTCCACCAACTCTCAAATACTATGATGTTCACAAACCAGTTACTCTTTCCTGTGATGCTTCAAAATTTGGTCTTGGTGCAGTCATTCTTCAAGATGGTCAACCTGTTGCCTGTGCATCCAGATCTCTAACCCAAACTGAAATGCAGTATGCTCAGATAGAGAAAGAACACTTGGCTACTGTGTTTGCATGTTCGAAGTTCCATGATTATATTTATGGTAGACCTATCCAGACTGAAACAGACCACCAACCTCTAGTTACTATTTTGAGAAAACCTATGCATTCAGCTCCAGCCAGATTGCAACATATGATGTTGAGATTGCAGAAGTACAATTTCAATCTTGTCTATACAAAAGGCAAACTTCTTTATTTTGCTGATACATTATCCAGATCACCCAGAAATACCACTGAAGACCATTAGAATGAGACACTTGATTTTGAAGTCATGGAAATGAGAAATATTTCTTCCATACATCTCAATGAGCTTAGAAGTCATACAGTCTCAGATCCTGCTCTCAAGTACTTTATTAACTGAGAAGCAATCTAGTTTACCTCAAAAAGTACAACCGTATTTTCCTTATAGAGGCGATATTTTGTCTGATAACTCTATTGTCATGAAAGGTCCAAAAGTCATTGTTCTAAAGTCCTTGCAACAAAAGTATATCACTATCTTGCATCATGGCAATCCAGGAACTGATTCTACAAAATGGAGGGTGAGAGGACTAGTGTTTTGGCCTTCTAGGTGGCCACAGTGGTGCAGCGGTTAGCATTGCTGCCTCACAGCAATAGGTTCTCCGGTTCGATTCTCAGGTGGGGTGCCTTCTCTGCGGAGTCTGCATGTCCTCCCTGTGGTCACATGGGTTTCCTCTGGGTGCTCCAGTTTCCTCCCACATCCCAAAGACATACTGTAGGTGGATTGGACCCTCTAAATTAGCCCTAGGCGTGAGTGCATGCGTGTGTGTGTCTTCTGTGGAAGGTCGGGCACCGGGCTGGCAACTCGACACTGTAAAACTCCACTGCCAATCATGAGTGGACAGGTGATCCTCTGTGGCAACCCCTAATCGGGAAAATCTGAAAGAAGAAGAAGATTTCACAAGACATTGAGAGAGTACTTTCATCTTGTTCTGTATGTAATAGTACAAAGTCACATCAACAGTGCAAGCAACTTCATCTAAAACAGATTCCTGAACTACCTTGGTTGACAGTAGCCACTGATATTTTCGAATAGAATGGTCAACATTACTTGGTGTTAGTAAACTTTTACTCCAATTGGGATAAATAGTAAAAGAGCATGAAAATATGGAATATCTAGCTACAAAAAGCACCAGAGATTCAGTCACAGGAAATATTAAAAATAACACAGAAGAATAGATTTAGGCAGATACAGAAAAACAGTACTTAACTAATCTCACTATATTTTCCTGACGTATCTAAAGAATTACTATTCCCTGGTCAATTACTAGAGCAAGGCAAGATGAGGTAGGTAAGGTATCCTTCTTTGTCAGGTTCCAAAAACAGAATGCTCTGAGACTTCAGTCGCACCTAGTATTAAAACATAATTTTTAGTGATGAATTACAGAATGACATCACATACATCTGGTCATCTGACATTTGGTTCTCATGCTACTCCCTTGGCTAGAAGCTGCCAGGATTTAGCACATATCTGTCAATAAAACACACACATGGAGGTTGCTAAGTTTTGTTCCAGCTTCTGGAAGTCATAAAACAATTTCAAACCTCCACCCTTCTAGAGTAGAAATCAGTTCACCCCCAAGACAATACAGAAAGCTTCCTAGTACAGGCTTTTTGCCTCTGTCTGCATTGAGAATTGTAAGATACAATCTTTATGGCCTAAGCCAGGTAATTTAATTTCAAAACATTTTTCAAAGTTAACTACAGATGGACTGTAATTAACATCTTATCTTCCAGTATCCTCTGTTACAATGTATTCATTTCAATAGTAACAATGCATATATTTAATCAGTTACTACATGCATGTATATTTATTTTCTGTCCAGCAGGACCCACTGTTGATACATTTTCAACACTAATATATTTTCAGCACAGGCATTTATATAAATCAGTTTGATATACAAATGACAAGTAATTCTTTACATAATTCCAGCTAGCTGTACTGGCATATGTTACACATCAACTGCCCTACTTCTCCTGGCATAGCTGGCAATACCTCACATCATGGCAGGATTTGTACTTTGTTAATCATTAATGAGCTCAGAGTCATGTCACTTCCAGAAGGTGAACAGCACCTTTTGAATACCAGGGTGAGTTATGGATAAGCATCCACAAACCTTTGCACATATGGACAAGGTGCATGGCTCAAAATTAGACACAATCCAAAATCCAATAACTAGCACACAAAAAGTCAGCTTCTTCCTCAATAATGTATTTAATACAAATAACCATTATAGATAAAGCCGGGGGGGGGGGGGAATCAACAAACTGGATTCCAACAATTTGTCTTAATCAGTGTAATAAACCAATCACTTCCCCCACAATATAAATATACAACAAGCCCATCCCATTGATTATGACTCAAAACTCTTCATTAAGTCCAGGTGAAAAAAGGGTCCCTAACCTAATAATCCACCTTTACTTTCTTTATGATTCAAAATATGTGTGATATAGGGAAATATTGCCAGCCCAGCTATCTGGAATTTTGTAAATAAGTCTATGTCATTTCTGAATATTGATTCCAAATACCTTTGACTAGGGTTCACCTTGACAGGAAGGGTGGAAAAGGAATCCAGCAAGTAGGTGTGTTTGAGGATATCCCTGTAGATGTCCTGATAGGGAATGATTTTGATAATGTGGTATTGTGTGTGTATGCAGTTACATGAAGTCAGGCTTGGATACAAGCATGTGGGTCTGGTAACCTGGGGAGACCCAGACAGACCGCGCACTTGCAGCCAGGAAACTGTAAGACTGAAAGTGAGCCACAGCTGCTTGTGGGTACTGATGTTCCCTCGGACAGAGTGACTGCAAGGACAGAGGTAAGTAATAGTACCCAGTCTGACAGTGAGGCACCGCTGTCACAGAATACCAGACAGCCTGTGGAAGGGTTGCTCGGAAGCATTACTAAGAGAAAGATAAGGCAGGCTCAGCTCTCAGACCCTACATTACAAGGCCTGAAGGAGGTAGCTAGTGAGGCACCTGATTCTCAAGGAAGGAAGAATCTGTATACTAGAACAAAAGGTTACTGTATAGAGAGTGGACCTCTGAGGCAGGGCTAGAGGGTGAGAGCATACAGTTGATAGTGCCCAGAGCCTACCATCTGGCACTTCTATCCATAGCCCACGATATTCCCTTTGCAGGTCATACAGGCATAAAATGTACAAAGAGAAGTATTATGCAGAACTTTTATTGGCCTGGGATTTCCAGAGATGCAACAGGATGCTGCAGGACCTGCAAGGAATGCCAAAGGGTAGGCAAGGCAGGAGACAAGATGAAAGATCCATTGATACCTTAGCCTGTGATTGAGGCACCATTTCAGAGGGTAGCTATGGACTTGAGGAGCTATTTCAGAGGGTAGCTATGGATATTGTGGGGCATCTGATTACCCCAAGTTCCACAGGGAAAAAGTATATCTTAGTGGTAGTAGATTATGCTACCAGATACCCTGAAGTGGTGGCTCTGTCCATTAAGGCAGAAAAAGAGGCAAATGCTTTGTTAGACATTTTCAGCAGGATAGGTTTCCCAAAAGAAATACTGCCAGCTTCATGTCAGACCTGCTGGCTTGTCTGTGGGAAGTACTTTGAGGTGAAGCACCTAAAGACCACTTCTACTATCCCCAGACTAATGATCTTGTTGAGAGGTTAAACTCTACACTCAAGTCCAGACTACGAGCATTTGCAGACCAGTTTAAAAGGGAATGGGACAAATATTTCCCCCATCTGTTGTTTGCTTACAGATAGGTTCCCCAGGAATCCACAGTTTTTTCAACCTTTGAGTTGTATGGGGATAGGGTGAGGGGGCCTCTAGATTTGATTTGAGATAAGTGAGAGAGTGAGTGTGAATCCCACAAGGAGTCTGTTGTGGCATATGTCCTAAACCTCAGGACAAGGCTCAGGGAACACATGGGCTTGGCCCAGGAGAACCTGGCAGAAGCCCAACAGCAGAAAAAGGTCTGGTATTACAGGAATGCTCGAGCTAGAGAGTATGCTATAGGGTAGCAGGTAATGGTTCTTATTCCTCTCAGACACAACAAGCTGCAGGCAGACTCGGAGGGACCCCACAAGGCAGTAGGGAAGGTCAGTGATGTTAACTACATGGTAGAACTGCTAGGCAGGAGGCAGGGGTACAAACTGTACCATGTTAACATGATGAAACCTTACCATAATAGGGAGGCCCTTGTGGTGAGTATTTGCAGTAGATGACAGGAGAAGTCAGAGGGGGGATCTGGTGACTGATCTACTCAGTGAGGCTCGGACTGACACCTCAGTGGAAGGGGTAGCAATGTCCCAGCACCTATCCCCTACCCAGATTTGAGAAATCCGAGCAGTGTTACAGGATTTTGGGGCATGTTCAATGGAAAACCAGAGTGCACTCACCTAGTGCAGCATCTTGTGGATACAGGACCCCAAAGGCCTATTAAGCAGGTCCCTTATAGGATTCCTGAGAGAGTCAAACAGACTCTGAGGGAGGAGATACAGGAAATGTTGGAACTAGGGGTAATTCAGGAGTCCAGCAGTCCCTGGGTCTCCCCAATGGTGCTGGCACCAAAGAAAGATGACAGCACCAGGTTCTCTGTGGACTACAGGAAATTAAATAGTCACAGAGAGTCAGATGCATACCCCATGCTTAAGACAGATTAAGCCCTAGAGCAGCCAGTGGGGTTAAGTATCTTGCCACCATTGATCTTACCAAGGGTTACTGGCAGGTACCCTTGACTCCCACTGCTAGAGGGAGGTCAGCCTTTGTGACTCCTTTTGGCTTGTATGAGTTCTCAAGGATGCCCTTTGGGATGAAAAATGCTCCACTGACTTTTGAGAGTCTAGTAGATCATATCCTAGCAGGAGCAGAAGATTTTGCCCTTGCTTACTTAGATGATATTTCCATCTACAGCCATTCCTGTCAAGAGCACCTTAGCATGTCAGGGACGTGCTGGGCAGACTACTGAGGGCAGGGTTGACCATTTAGCCCAGCAAATGTCAGGTGGGCATGGCAGAGGTCTCCTACCTGGGACATAGAGTGGGGAGTGGTAAGATCAGGCCAGAACCTGCCAAAGTGGAAGCTATTCGGGTATGGATTGCCTCTGTTACCAAAAAGTAGGTGAGTTCATTCTTAGGGACAACAGGGTACTACAAAAGGTGTGTCCCCAATTATAGTACCATAGTTGCTCCCCCACAGTCCTGACAAGGAAAATCAAGCCAGATAAGCTAGTTTGCACCCCAGCATGTGAACAGGCATTTCAGAAGCTTAAATAAGCTTTGGGAGGATCCCCTGTGTTAGCCAGTCCAGATTACAGCAACAAATTTGTTGTGAAGGTGGATGCTTAAAACCATGGGGTGGGGGCTGCGCTTAGCCAGGTTTCCTCAGAGGGAGAACAGCACCCAATGGTATATCTGAGTCACAGGCTCCAACCCAGGAAGGAATGCTATGTAGCTGTAGAAAAGGAATGCCTAGCCATAGTGTGGGCACTGCAGAAAGTTCAGCCATATCTGTATGGAAGGAAATTCACTGTAATAACAGACCACAATCCCTTAACATGCTACATCGAGCCAGCCAGCAAAATGCCAAATTACTAAGGTGGAGCCTTGATAATGTGGTATTGTGTGTGTATGCAGTTACATGAAGTCAGGCTTGGATACAAGCATGTGGGTCTGGTAACCTGGGGAGACCCAGACAGACCACGCACTTGCAGCCAGGAAACTGTAAGACTGAAAGTGAGCCACAGCTGCTTGTGGGTACTGATGTTCCCTCGGACAGAGTGACTGCAAGGACAGAGGTAAGTAATAGTACCCAGTCTGACAGTGAGGCACCGCTGTCACAGAATACCAGACAGCCTGTGGAAGGGTTGCTCGGAAGCATTACTAAGAGAAAGATAAGGCAGGCTCAGCTCTCAGACCCTACATTACAAGGCCTGAAGGAGGTAGCTAGTGAGGCACCTGATTCTCAAGGAAGGAAGAATCTGTATACTAGAACAAAGGTTACTGTATAGAGAGTGGACCTCTGAGGCAGGGCTAGAGGGTGAGAGCATACAGTTGATAGTGCCCAGAGCCTACCATCTGGCACTTCTATCCATAGCCCACGATATTCCCTTTGCAGGTCATACAGGCATAAAATGTACAAAGAGAAGTATTATGCAGAACTTTTATTGGCCTGGGATTTCCAGAGATGCAACAGGATGCTGCAGGACCTGCAAGGAATGCCAAAGGGTAGGCAAGGCAGGAGACAAGATGAAAGATCCATTGATACCTTAGCCTGTGATTGAGGCACCATTTCAGAGGGTAGCTATGGACTTGAGGAGCTATTTCAGAGGGTAGCTATGGATATTGTGGGGCATCTGATTACCCCAAGTTCCACAGGGAAAAAGTATATCTTAGTGGTAGTAGATTATGCTACCAGATACCCTGAAGTGGTGGCTCTGTCCATTAAGGCAGAAAAAGAGGCAAATGCTTTGTTAGACATTTTCAGCAGGATAGGTTTCCCAAAAGAAATACTGCCAGCTTCATGTCAGACCTGCTGGCTTGTCTGTGGGAAGTACTTTGAGGTGAAGCACCTAAAGACCACTTCTACTATCCCCAGACTAATGATCTTGTTGAGAGGTTAAACTCTACACTCAAGTCCAGACTACGAGCATTTGCAGACCAGTTTAAAAGGGAATGGGACAAATATTTCCCCCATCTGTTGTTTGCTTACAGATAGGTTCCCCAGGAATCCACAGTTTTTTCAACCTTTGAGTTGTATGGGGATAGGGTGAGGGGGCCTCTAGATTTGATTTGAGATAAGTGAGAGAGTGAGTGTGAATCCCACAAGGAGTCTGTTGTGGCATATGTCCTAAACCTCAGGACAAGGCTCAGGGAACACATGGGCTTGGCCCAGGAGAACCTGGCAGAAGCCCAACAGCAGAAAAAGGTCTGGTATTACAGGAATGCTCGAGCTAGAGAGTATGCTATAGGGTAGCAGGTAATGGTTCTTATTCCTCTCAGACACAACAAGCTGCAGGCAGACTCGGAGGGACCCCACAAGGCAGTAGGGAAGGTCAGTGATGTTAACTACATGGTAGAACTGCTAGGCAGGAGGCAGGGGTACAAACTGTACCATGTTAACATGATGAAACCTTACCATAATAGGGAGGCCCTTGTGGTGAGTATTTGCAGTAGATGACAGGAGAAGTCAGAGGGGGGATCTGGTGACTGATCTACTCAGTGAGGCTCGGACTGACACCTCAGTGGAAGGGGTAGCAATGTCCCAGCACCTATCCCCTACCCAGATTTGAGAAATCCGAGCAGTGTTACAGGATTTTGGGGGCATGTTCAATGGAAAACCAGAGTGCACTCACCTAGTGCAGCATCTTGTGGATACAGGACCCCAAAGGCCTATTAAGCAGGTCCCTTATAGGATTCCTGAGAGAGTCAAACAGACTCTGAGGGAGGAGATACAGGAAATGTTGGAACTAGGGGTAATTCAGGAGTCCAGCAGTCCCTGGGTCTCCCCAATGGTGCTGGCACCAAAGAAAGATGACAGCACCAGGTTCTCTGTGGACTACAGGAAATTAAATAGTCACAGAGAGTCAGATGCATACCCCATGCTTAAGACAGATTAAGCCCTAGAGCAGCCAGTGGGGTTAAGTATCTTGCCACCATTGATCTTACCAAGGGTTACTGGCAGGTACCCTTGACTCCCACTGCTAGAGGGAGGTCAGCCTTTGTGACTCCTTTTGGCTTGTATGAGTTCTCAAGGATGCCCTTTGGGATGAAAAATGCTCCACTGACTTTTGAGAGTCTAGTAGATCATATCCTAGCAGGAGCAGAAGATTTTGCCCTTGCTTACTTAGATGATATTTCCATCTACAGCCATTCCTGTCAAGAGCACCTTAGCATGTCAGGGACGTGCTGGGCAGACTACTGAGGGCAGGGTTGACCATTTAGCCCAGCAAATGTCAGGTGGGCATGGCAGAGGTCTCCTACCTGGGACATAGAGTGGGGAGTGGTAAGATCAGGCCAGAACCTGCCAAAGTGGAAGCTATTCGGGTATGGATTGCCTCTGTTACCAAAAAGTAGGTGAGTTCATTCTTAGGGACAACAGGGTACTACAAAAGGTGTGTCCCCAATTATAGTACCATAGTTGCTCCCCCACAGTCCTGACAAGGAAAATCAAGCCAGATAAGCTAGTTTGCACCCCAGCATGTGAACAGGCATTTCAGAAGCTTAAATAAGCTTTGGGAGGATCCCCTGTGTTAGCCAGTCCAGATTACAGCAACAAATTTGTTGTGAAGGTGGATGCTTAAAACCATGGGGTGGGGGCTGCGCTTAGCCAGGTTTCCTCAGAGGGAGAACAGCACCCAATGGTATATCTGAGTCACAGGCTCCAACCCAGGAAGGAATGCTATGTAGCTGTAGAAAAGGAATGCCTAGCCATAGTGTGGGCACTGCAGAAAGTTCAGCCATATCTGTATGGAAGGAAATTCACTGTAATAACAGACCACAATCCCTTAACATGCTACATCGAGCCAGCCAGCAAAATGCCAAATTACTAAGGTGGAGCCTAGGGTTGCAAGCATAGGATACAACAGTGCAGTACTGCAGTGGGGTTTGCAATGCCAATGTAGATGGGCTCTCAAGACAGGGAATTGGGTAAAGTATTCTCAGATAGGCTGAACCCTCTCAAGCAATATTTCTCAAGGGTCACTTGAAAAATTAGCTTGAGTTTTCGGGAGGAGGGGATGTGATATAGGGAAATTTTGCCAGCCCAGCTATCTGGAGTTTTGTAAATAATTCTGCCATTTATGAATAGTGATATGATTTATACAGGACTGTATGTTATGTACTGAGCTAAAATGTAACCACAACATGCCCTGCAAACTTAGAACAGAAATGCATATAAACTATATACCTATGCAAATGTATGTTTTAATAGTAGAAACTAGAACATTAATGGGTTAACTTTCAAAACTTAAGAATGGTTGAGGTTAAGTTACTTTATAGCTGGGTCATAAACAAGAGAAAGCATCTCTCAGTTTCAGTGTAGCAGACACAATATCTAGAGCTAGAAGTTTTTGTATTGTCTTATACAGAAGTAATTACTAGGTTGAGATGCAAAGGTCTTTTATTGCTTTATGACTTCATAGCAGCTGCACATTTCTGAGCAAACATCTGAGAGATGTGTATTTTTCACATAGAGATGTTAAATTCTGTTAGTCTCTGTTTTAGCTTGGGAACTTAAGCCAGGTGACAAAAAGTGATGTCATCCAAGCTAACCCAGCAGTAATATTTGATATTAATTTAAGAACTCTCTCAGAGAGAGACTGGGCATGTTGTATTTTGTCTTTGACCTGGAAACATCCACTCATCATCACACATCTGCACTTGCCTTCCTGTAAGTAAGATTTAGGGTATAGTATCTCTTTTAGATATAGATAGGAATATAGTAAAGATTAGTTTAGATGTTTTCTGTATTTATTTGAGACTGTCCTGCAATGTTGTTCTAAAATATTTCCTGTGATTTTGAACTCTGAAGTTACTATGTTGATTTACTGAGTATTGTCTTGTCATTTTATTATTTATCATTAGATACATTTAAACCTATCTTTGTGGCTGATATTATTGAGACATATCTAAGCTCTTAGAGAGCTTGCATATGTATTTGGTGACAATGTACAGGCCACTCCTAAATGGCCTTGCAAGTCTTGGTCAGACTACCATTTGGATAATAGTAACATTATGCAGTAGGATTGGACACCCTTTGTAATAGCCTTATAGTAGCTGATTAGTAGGGGTTGGTGGCAGTGGAAACTACCTTATAGTCTGGGCAGAAGGGGGCATAGCTAGTAAACATGTGCCAGACTTCCCCATGTGTGTGTATCTTTGTGTGTGTGTGTGTGTGTGTGTGTGTGTGTGTGTGTGTGTGTGTGTGTGTGTGTGTGTGTGTGTGTGTGTGTGTGTGTTATGTGTGTATAAATCAAATCTGAAAGTGTGTGTGCATCAGCTATTTGGGCTGGGACATGAAGCACTGGTTGGACAGAGAGGTTGCTGGAGGTCTTGGCTTGGCCCCTCAGCTGACATCTTAACCCTATAGCTGTGCCAGTGGGGATTCTTATTGGGGATCTGGAGAAAGAGGAAGAAACCAGTCCCAGACTGACTGTGATCTCTGTGGGCTCTTAAGGGAAATTCCACTTTACTGTGTGTGTACTTGTCATCCTCCCAGTGTGTACGTCCCCTAGCTGTAGCCAGTGGTGAGGACTGAGGCTCCTTGATTACTGAGCCATTGCAGGGGCATCACAATATGATGCTATCCTGACTTGTCTTTTCTATCAAACACAATTTTGTCAATAATAACAAAATTAAATCTAGCAGAAGTTTGCCTAATAGTATGTTTAAATAATGCATGTGATGAACATGCACATCTAATATCACTGAAGTATTCAGAAATACATAGTTTGAAGGGTCAGGAAGTTTGTCCAACATAAAAAGTATGAAATGTACACATAGCCAGATAGATGACCCAATATAACTGACAACTGTCAAATACATAAATATCACTCTGGGCGTATTGTGAGGAATGTATTGCTTTGTTTTACTGGCATATTTGCAGAAACTGCAGTGTTCACAGGGATGACAACCTGATATAAATTAACCATACAAAGTAGTCTGTTTGGGACCAAAATTTACTTGTCTAACTGTCTTGTAATGATTAAACCATGCACCCAAATTTTACTTCTTCTGTAAAAAAATAAAAGACATTTAGAGGGAATCAAATCCCTCACAGTGTCATCAGAATTCAGAATACACTAATACTTCTGTATTAATTCCATAAAAAATGAGTATTACTCCCATAGTTAGTCACAAGTCTAACTGGGGATTTTTTGAAATTTTTAGATTTGTATTCCAGTAACTCAGACCTGTTGAGTCTGCTCACTATATCCTTAGAATGAAGCACATCCAAATATTTATATCCCTTGTTACAAAATCTTTTTACTAGGTCATCCTCATGTTTATCCAAAGCTTCATCTGAAGAAGATATTCGTCAAAGCCGCATAAATTGGGACTTTGGAATATTCCTAATAATATGTCAGGGATGACAACTACTGGCATGTAATGGGTATTAAATTGTGGGTGCTTCCTATAAACCTGAGTAGCCAAAGTCCCATACTCCTGTAAATTGACCTCAACATCCAAAAAAGTGACTCATTTTAAATCATGGTGAACGGTAAAGTGATTACCCCAGTTATTCTCATTAAGATATTCCTCAAACTCCCATAAATGTACCAAATCAGAATGCCAAACCAACCAACAATCATCTAAGTATCGACACCTAATGTCCATGGATTCTAAAAAATATTATGATTAGGATCATATATAAGTTGTTCTTCGATATATCCCATGAATAAGTCTGCCTAAATGGGGCAAAAGAAGCTCCCATGGCCATTCCTTTCAACTGCAGATAGCATTCTTCCTTAAAATAAAAAACATTTTAGCTAATACGTGTTCAGTGCAATATATCGAAAATGTTTTGAACCCATGACTATACAAAGCAGTATGATTCAACCAATACTCCAGGGCCATCAAACCAGCCCAAGGTGGAATATTGGTATACAAAGCTGATACATCCAAAGTACACAAATACCACCCAGAATGCAATTGCATGTTCTTAATGATATTCAAAAATTCAGTGGTATCTTGTATGTGTGATCGTATCATACCCAATAATGGTCTCAAATATTGGGTAAGGAATGCAGATAAAGGTTTAGTAACAGAACCTCTACCAGACATAATTGGTCTTCCTGGAGGTTGATTGAAATTTTTTATGTATTTTGGGCAGCAAATAAAAGTATTGCTTGGCCAGATCTTGTACCATCAAATGAAACACCACATCCTTAGAGATGATACCTTCATCCATGGCAAGCTGCAAAAACTGATCAGTCTCAAGTTTAAACATGGGAGTGGGATCCAAAAACATCCTCCGATAATTTCAAGGATCTAACAACTGTTTATGGGCCTCAGCAATATACATTGCCCGATCCCAAACTACCACTGCACCCACTTTATCTGCTGAATTAATAACCAGCTCCTTACTTTGGTGAAGTTCAAGCATATCTTGCCTTTGGGCTACAGACAAGTTATTCGAGTATATATTAACATTAGAACCATATGCAAAATGTAAGTCATGCAAAACATGTTGCTGAAAAACTGACACATTCTTGTTTGAAGGTGGTGTAAAGGTGGACTGCTTAAAGTAAAACATGGGGGGGGTCAACATCCTTATTGATGTTCTTGTCATGAAAAAATATTTTAAGGTTTAATAATCTACAAAAGGAAAGAAAATCCTGAGCAAAGACCTCTCCAGACATCAAATAGCAGGGTATAAAACCTAAACCTTTATTAAGTAATTCAACTTCAGAAGAGGATAAACGGGTAGAAGAAATATTATGAACATTCCCAATAGATACTACTTGGGAAACATCAGCTGCAGCAATGTCTCTAGGATGGATGCTTAGCTTATGATGTTTTCTTCCAGCCTTTCTGTAACCACTAAAGGGAAATTGTCATTTTTCTTCTTAGCTGATGGAACCACCAAAGGTGTTCCTGTTTCCATATCTACAGCCAAAGAAGAATCCTCAGCTGATGTCTCACAGGTACTGTCCCCTTTCCTCAAAATCGATTTTCTTCCTCTTACATTTCACTGATAATGTGGGGCATTCTTTCTGTTCAGAAAATGTGACCATTTTCTGAATATTAAACTGTTTTAAATATTTAGAATCTTTACAGTCTCTCTGAAATTTTTTGATCATCCAATTTTTCAAATCCTTCTAAATCACTATTAAATCTTTAGTTAACTGCAAACATTGTTCACAATAAACCTTTTCTTGTTCATAAGGTTCCAATTTATCACACAACTGATTCACTTCCATAATCAAATCCCCAGTTCTGCACTCATAAAAAGAGCGTAAACCCTTAACAAACATCACCAAAGCCATTTGCTGGGCTTCTTGCTATTCAAACATCAATTTTTCATCAGGAATTTTAACATATGGTTGCAAACGTACTCAAAGGCCTTTCGAAACTAAATTTTTCAAACAGTAGGCTTTAAAATGTTTTAAATGGCATACATTTGACCTCAGTTCCTTCATAATAACTGACAATTGTGCAAATAAATCAGCACAAGAGATGTATTCTTGGCGTTATTACTATTAAGAACAAAACATTCAGCGCATTAAAAAAACACCACATCGTCCTTGCCAGCCGCAAGCCCTTGTAATAACTGGACCAAATCAATTATAAATAAGTAAAACAGACAAGTTGCCAAACAAGAGAGGTTAAACTTATATAAGTCTATATAAGTCTATATAAGCTGTAAATATTACACACAGCAATATACTGATAACTCAACCATGTGTTAGTTCTAAATGTTAAGCAAATGTCTATATTTTATATGACAAAATAAATCAGTTGTGGAAATTTGCAGAGCTATGAAAAACAGGAAACAATCAAAACACCCCAATCAAATAATCCATCTCAATATGAAAAATATGCTGCAGCAATAAATATATATATACATATAAAGGGGACAGTACCTGGCGAATCCAATTCAGCAAAAGAAGCCAGATGGCTTAACAGTTCATGATGTAATCCAGATGTAAAAACCATTGAATGGTCCCCTTCAATCCATCAGTCATTCATAAAGTCTGGTCAGCAAATACATTATATATTATTGAGGAAGACGCTGACTTTTTCTGTGCTTGTTTATTCGATTTTGGATTGACTTTTGGATGAGGTCATCCTGTGCAAGCTATATTACTGATTGCAGTGAGGGTTGATAGAATGTTATTGGGATTTAGGACTACTACTTTTGTTACTTGGCATAGTTATGGATACAACACTCCATGCACAGGAAAAGGCATTGGACATTGCAAGACACAGGTCCAGCACAGGAGGGTGGGCCACCAACACAGAGCGGGCTCACTGAGATTGAAGAATTTTTGGTTTTACTCAATGTTCAGGGGGAGGACAAGCAGTCCCTCACATCTGGAGAAGACCTGAATGTAAAAACTGAGCTGGCACCAATTACCCATGTGTTAGTAGGGGAAGCTTCAAGTTAGACATGTCCATTACAGTACAGTATTGCACATTCACTCATTTTTTCATGTTTGAAGGGAAGAATTAGCCAAGGCCCACGTGCACATCTGTTCTTCCAGACGCTTCTGGTATGCAACTGCAACAACCTGCATGACAAGGTATGGTATGTCTGTCAACATATGTTATAACTATATTTTCATAAGTAGCAGCATGCATGACACAAGAGTTATAGAGACATATGTGCGTGGGCTGACAGTGGTGTCATGTGTATTTGTGCTTTCAGAGATTCCTGTGCTGGAGATTCCAATTGAACAGGACAACATAGAAATGATGATGATAGTAACATGCAAATGGAATGGTTTGATGACACATAGGCACTGTCTGCAACATTACAGGAGGTGGGGGTCACCTACATCTACCAGTACAGATACCCATTACAGAGGGCCCTATAGATGTATATGCTGATTATACAGCCTCACCGGTGCATGACAAGTATCTTGTACCAAAGCATCCCTCATAGGCTTCACTTGTATCCCCAGTGCACACAGTGTCTGAAATGTACACCTTCTCCGAGGTGTGCACACCCACCATAGGGAAGAGATATGGGGGGATATGCTGCCATGGCTCCAGGTGTGCCCTTGATATGGCTAAAGCATTTGGCATTAACTAACAGATGTGCAAGTCAGTGATCCAGGGACAGACATCTGCAACCAATAGCATTATGAAAATGGTAAGGATGTTCCCTGGCTTGTTGGACAACATGCACCAATTGCTCTGTGGCATGGAGTATATGGACAGGGAGCACACTGGTGTAAATGTTGTCTCCACAGCTGTGTCCTTAAGACACACTGCAAGTTTCATACAGATTGGCTTCATAGGCTATGCAGTATGTGGCCATAGTAGGCTCCAGTTGCAAGGAGGTCAGGTGCAGACCATCTCAATCCAGACTAAACAGACCAGTGAAACAGCATCATTATTACCTGTGGGTACACAGCCTGCTAATGTTACCTGGCCATTAGCATCAGCTAAGTCAGGATTGCCGTCTCTCCTCTACCTATGACCTGACACATGGGACATTTCATCAGGCTGCTCACTCATGGTCCTGCAGTTCTTATACTTTATTCCCTGTGGGCACACAGACTATCACCCCTAGCCATGAGCAATGTCCAGGTCATGGGTAATGCTTCTTATTGAGCTCAGCACATGGGACACCTGTCAGGTTGCACACACATATTCCTGTAGTTCTACTACTTTCCTGCAGCAGATTGCATCGAGGCCTAACACCACAAACCAATACATTGGCGCCTGACCCCATATCACTGGAAGATGTGATTTCATCTCCTCACAACCTCCCAGAATACATGGCTGCCATGCTCAGCTTCCATAAACCCACCCAATATTCAAATGTTGCAGTCACCTGTTACTGTGCCCCCATCTGTGCAAGTGATAATGACTATGCCCCCCCCAACTTCTGTAGATATGTTGATGTTCAGTCATAGTTTGACCAATCCCTACACTGCCCTGCACAGCCTCGGTGTTGCATAGAATGCATTAGCTTATTCTGTGTTGTCGTGTCATGGCCCACAGTTGTGGACCAGATGTTGCCTCTTTGCCAGTACTGCAATTTACCCTGATTCCTTCCACCTTGGCTGTGGTAATGCTGAGGTATGTTCTTCCCTGACTTTCCATCCTTCTCTTCTATTGTGGCTACACCTGGTAATGATGTCCTGCCAAGATATTCATCTGTAGCTCCATTCTTTGCACAATGTCATGCTCTGTAGCATACCACACACTACAAACATTTTGCTGCAGATTTCTGGACTGTATTGTCACATCCATCCTGTGGTATCTAGGCATTAGAAGCATCCTTTTGGTAGTCTGAAAGGATTCTCCCCTTTATTTCATGTTTTCACAGTTACTGTTTTATAGGCCATTTCCTGTGGGTCATCAGCCAGGGCTCTAGATCATACCAAGCATTGTCTGCAACACACAACAAACAACATAGTATATGCGGCCTGCTCCCTACTTGCATTAGACCTGTGTAATAGACCTGCCTATTAAGTGTGTGTCTGTGTGTGGGTGGGGGGGAGGGGTGCACACACCAGCCAGATGACCCTGGGGGAAATTCATTCACAGGAACTGTTAGTAGAGGGCAGAGATGTACCAAATGTGTGAATTATCTGAACTGCCTGGGGTGGCGCACAGATACATTATAAATAATGCCCTGGACACTATACTCCATCTAGCAGTTCAGGGAGTGGAAGCCCTTCCTGCTGATATATTGCAGGCCCTCTGTAGATGGTGTGCAATTTATGACTCCCAAAACCTCAAAGAACTAGACTATGGCATAAAAATCCAGCATTCTATTCTCTCTCTTCATGCTGTCCTGGTGAACCAGATATGTTCCATCAAATGTTGTAACATCATATCAAGGGAAAGTTTGTAGGATTTGTGAGGCTGACACTTGTGATATCCCTAACATGTTCCCCATTGTTCACTGGAATGTCCTTGTAGCTAAAATGGTAATGACTACCAGCACTTCGGTATGCATACTCCATGCACCTCCCTCAACTGGCAGTTGTGGATGACATAGTTTGACTAATTCCCTTACAGTATCTGTGTTCACTTAGAGAGCTGCATCTGAAAATACACAGAGTATCATATCTATAACTATGTCAAGTCACAACAGTAGTAGTAGTAGTGCTAAATCCTAATCTGTTATTCAGCGAGATGGTGGTATTTCAGCTGTTGTCTGTACCTCTTCTGTTGGAATGGAGAACTGCAATGTGCAACACTCTGGGTATTGGCTCCCACAGCAGTTGCCAAAACATGTTGTGTGCTACTGCTTCTGCTGTTCCTACAACTCCCATTATACACTATGACTCACAGTGTTCAAAATGGTTAAGCACTACAATGCAGTGTAGCCATTTTACATATTTCCAAACCAGTCTGCTATTTTTGAATCCTTTAATTTGCATAATGCATGTAGCTCATTTGCAGGGGCTCCTTCATTTACATGTCATTATGTGCTTACTAGCATGTGTTGCATACTGCTTTATTTTAACTCTTGCTCAGCATTGGTATCCATATCTTTGAATCACTCGCACCATGAGTGTTGCCATCCCATACTAATTTACATAGCATAGTACACTAACCATCTATGACTCCTAGCCTAGAGTGTAGATATCTAGCATTTGGTGGCCAAGATAAGGGAACTAGGAATGAATTGCTTAAGTGAAGATATGGGAGGGCAGATTAAGATTAAACTGATGAAAAAAAGTGTGTGGAAGCCAATTGCACTAATATGCCTTAAATATCAAGCATAGAATGGAAAGACAACACAGCAGCGGTTTATATTTTATATTGATGGTCTTACACATTTTTACCTCATTGGCCCAGTAGGTTTCTAATGGGTAGATTAATTAAAACAGCTGATAATGACAGGGTATGATATGTTGGCAAACTGGATATGATAGAATGTTGTAAAAATAGATAAATGGCTTAGATGTAATATCTAAGATGTACATTTAATACGTTCCATCTTTTGGAATAATTTGTAGTGAGTATTGTCAGAAGGAGGAATTGAACCAAGGACCAGGCAAAGAACCAGATCAGATTGAGTATACCAGACAAGATACCGGGACCAGACCATACAAATTAATCATAGAGGAACAACACCAAAACAGCTTCTCAGAACTGAGGACAGTCTTACATATTAAAGTCAAGTTTCAGGCAAGGACAACCTGTGAGTTGAAACTAGAACATGATCCTACCCAGAGTAGAACAAGACTTTTCATCTTGATCCCTTGAAGTCTTCTCTGTTATTTTAAAGTAAACACAGTACTTTTGTTCCATGGATTTCATAAGAAAGTCAGCTAACAAATGTTTGGTGCACTTATTGGTACCAATTAAAGACAATATTATAGTAATTTGTAAAATTGTTAACTGGATTCTAGAACAAAGTATATGTTGTGATAAAACAAACTTTCCAATAAAAATGCCAAATATAAAGCATTTCTACATTTTCACATGGCTCAGCAAATATCATATGCAATTTTGTGGTTGATAAATCTGAGTCATCTGTGCATTTTCTGTTAGTAAAGAGAGACAAGTATTCTTAGATGAAATAAAACAGCAGACTTAACAGTTTGTTTCTCCTAATTTATTAAATCACTACATGAGTATGTGACACAGTGGAATAATCCTAGAAAGGGTGATATAAAGATGAAGTAGTTCAAAAATTCTTTGATTTTTTTTTAAAGAGATATGGATAACAATATTAATGACTTTACGACTAACTTAAGTACGGCACAATGTGTGGTGCAAGAGACAACGAATATGCTTAAAGCTGGAGTCTCAAAACCAAGCAGCAATCATGAGACTTTTTTTTCTGCCAATGTTCCACTTAAGTTATTCCAGCTAAAGAAATGTATCAGAGATGTAAACTGTTAAAACTGAAGCTTAAATGGGATGATAAAAAGTGTATTACAGAATTTGATAGAGTTTGAAGATTTGTGTGACAGAACTGCAGGTAAAACATGGAATGATGACATGCAAGAATGCTTTACGGCCTATATTCCCAAACACTTACACCTTTATATAGAGTAAAATACTGTGCCAATAGATAATACTATTGACATGTTGAAAGTAGGGTTACAAGCTTACACTCCCAAGACTGAGTTTTATCTACATTTGTTAAATCATTCTAAAATTACCATTCAAGGAAAATGCTAAGCATTTCACACAGGCTTATCTGCTTGTTCGGAATTTAGATACCTTTACTAAATGGGTTGAAGCAATACCTACAAAAACTGTACAGCAAAGACAACAGAGTCAGCTTCGTGGATACAATTTTTTTTTCTCATTAGGAATGACAGCAAAGTCAGACAAAGGGCCAAAGTTCACAAGTCGTATAATAAAAATGAATAACCTGCTTAGAATTCAGCAATATTTCATGTGCCTACCATTCACAATCTAATGGTATAGTAGAACAAATGAAGAGGACACTGAGGAAAGATTAAAAAAAGCTTGCATAAAAGGAGGCCAACTGGCTAGCACATTTGTCTACTATACTAACTGGTATCAGAATAACACCTAGTGCTAAGACAAGGATTTTACCTTATGAACAGATGACAGGCAAAAAAATACCATTACATTTCTTTTTGTTTTTTTTAAACACCTTTATTAAATTATCACTTAAAACATAGACAAATATACATTAGCAAAAAAGAAAATAAATCATTTAACAATTTCCTATTTAAATACATTGTACATCACATATATTTTCTTCAACTGTCATCAGTCTAACATTACAAAAAAAAAATGCTGAATTGCTGCCTTTCCTTAAACTTCACCCACCCTCCTGATGCATGTATTGTTTCTGCAATTTACATCTACTTCTATGTAATTTGCTCCTTTTCTAAACACCCCTCTTCCGGTTCTTTTCTCTTTTTTTATAATATTCAATATCTCACATATGGTTTCCAGTAATTACTTTTCTTTTTTTTTTTTCCTTTTTTTTTATTAATTTCCAAACACAAGAAAACATGAATGCAGGTTATTTATGACAGTGAAATATTTACAAATTATTTAAAAAGGTTGGCTAAAACCTCTAAACAGATATCAAACATTAAAACCAAAATAAAGTATTTACAAGGGTGTCTATTGTTGGCATATAATTGACTTTCTATACAATTGTTTCCCGATTATAATCTGCTACAGTCATTACTCTCCAGTATTTCAGTTACTTTTTGCCATGCTATATATAATGATGTAGTTCTTTCAGTTCTTCCTTTAATAGTGTTCATTTCCAGTTGCAATACTGCTGACACCATATTCATGAATTGCTTAAAAGTTGGAGAAGCTTTGGATTTCCAGTTTGATGTAATGTTCTTCCTTGCAATGGCTAGGAGAGTCCACAAGATTACATATTTTGTTCTTGGTACACAGACAGGTACAGATGCATTAAACAAAATAATAGATTTGGAAATCTGGAATTTGTCATTGAATACCATTTGCAGAAAATAATTTATTTTATCCCAATATGGTTTAATCAAATGGCATTTGTAGAACATATGTTGCCAGTCTGCTTTTATTGATAAATCACATCTCCAGCAGCCAATATTTTTCTTAAACATAAGTTCCATTTTATGAGGGGTTACGTAAGATCTGTGTATGAATTACCATGTAAAGAGTCGCCAATGTAATGAAAGTGATGTCTGCTTTGGAGAGAGAAGAATTAATTTTTTGTCTCTGTCATTTGGCACATGTCTATTAATTGATCTATAATAATTCCATATTTTGTCATTATTATAGGTTTTTATTTTTTTTGTTTGTTTTATAAATAGATGATAAGTATCCCTTTCCAGTAATGGGTTGATTCATTAGTAATATTACATGTTCTATAAGATTAGAAACATTCTGTCTTATTGATGGTCTTAATTCTTGTACATGTAGCCATGAACTATTTTCCATATTTAATTTCCTTTTAATTTGGTCTATTGTCAGAAGTTTTCCAGAGTTTAACAATTGATGCCAATATATTAATCCCTTTTCTTTAAGCATGTTGACTACTTCTATATCAAATGTTATTATATTACCTTGTGTGTACACTACTAGATATAATAAAAATGACCATGCTTTAATATCAGGATTGCTATTAATAAGATTTTAGAAAATTTTTAAGTAATGTATTTGGAACTTACATATTTATGCTTTTGTATCATCATATATTCCTTCATCAGCCATAGAAAATTGTTTGGTATGAAATCGGTATACTTATTTGTTACTACAAATCCTGATTTTAACCAGGTTCTCTCATGAACTAGCTTCCATTTTGATGTATATTTTGTATTTAGCCATAATGATATTATTTTAATAACAGATTAATGCAAATATACTTTTATGTCTGGTAAACCTATGCCACCCATATCCCAATCATCTAGATGATATTTCATAGCTATCCTTGTTTTTTTTTTTGGATACCATAGGAATCTTACCATTAAATCATTTAATTGTTTTAGGTGCGATTTAGCTGGTGGCAAAGAACAAGCTTGTATAACATAAAGAATTTTTGGAAATATGATAATTTTAATTATATAGAGCCTTTCTTCCATTGAAAAGAAGAACTTATTCCATCTTTGTATTAGATTTTTAATATTATTTAAGATCTCTTTATAATTTGTTTCAATTGTAGTATCTAGATTGTTAGTTATTATAATTCCCAAGTATTTAATTGTATTATTGGTGGGGATATATTTATGGTATTTTTTATTTAGTTCTTTTTTATTAGTATTTATAAGCAATACATTTGTTTAGTTCTCATTAAATTTAAGACTCGAAAAGTTTTGAAAGTTTTGAATTGAGTCCCATAATGCTTTTAAAGAGCTATTATTATTCTTTAAGGTAATTAAAATATCATCAGCAAAAAGTTGAATTTTAAGCTCTAGGCTGTTGTCTAATTGTATTCCTTCAATATTTTTATCCATACGTATATTATTTGCTAAGGGTTCAATGACTTGTGCAAACAATAACGGAGAAAGAGGGCAGCTTTGTTTAGTGCCCTTTGTTATTTTAATAGATTTAGACAGACAAGATCCCAGTTTTATATAAGCCAATGATTTTTCATATAATGATTTTATTAACAAGGTGAAGTTGTTTGAGAAGCCATAGTCTTCTAAAACTAAGCATAAAAAATCCCAGTTCACTGAATCAAATGCGCTATTTATGTCTAAACTAATAACATTCATTTTGTTTTTTGTGACATTTATATAATCAATTAAGGGAAGAATTCTTTTGATGTTGTCATAAGTGTTCCTATCTTTTATAAAACCTGTTTGATCCTCCTCTATCAAAAATGGTAGTAATTGTTTTATTCGAGCAGCATGTATTGCCATAAAAATGTTATAATCTATATTAAGAAGTGAAATGGGTCTGTATGATGAACATTCACTGGAATCTTTACTTTGTTTCAGAACTGGTGATATTAATGTGTACTTCCAAGAAGGAGGGATCTCTTTACCATTTTTAACTGATGTAAAGACATTCAATAACAACAGCAAAGCCTCATTAGATAGTAATTTAAACATTTCTGGGGTGATATTATCTATACCTGGAGCTTTGTTTAATTTTAGCTTATTTATTTCAGCTTTAAGTTCTGTCATTGTTATTTGCTTATCTATTAGTTGTATCTGCTCCTCTAATAACCTAACTTTAACATTGTTTTTAAGAAAAGCTTTCAATACTGAATGTGTTTCTATTTTCTCATTTTGATTATTAAGTTTATGAAAGAATAGCCTAAATGCTTCTAGTATTCCTTCTAAATCAGACACTTTCTTTTTGGTTTCTGTATTATGTATTTCCTTGATTTGATTTGTTTTAATCATCTTTTTAGTCCTATTTGCTATTCTTAGTTGGTTTTTAGGTTTCATTGAATAGTAACATTGTTTAATTTTTTTCTAAGTTGATCATTGTTTTGTGGTGTAGCGTCTCTGAGTATTTTGTATTAGTATCTTCCAGTTCTTTTATTAAGGTGGTGTTTCCATTTTGAATATCAAGCTTTAAATTATCCACTTTACTGTAATTCCATTAATTCCTTATTCCACTGTTTTTGTTTATTTTTATACCATCCCACCGCTCTTCCATATAGGTATGCCTTCAGTGCATCCCATATATATATTTCAGATACGTCTTTCGTAAGATTCATATCTAAGAATGCTTGTGTCTCTTTAATATAAAATTCTTTAAAATCTTTGAGATTTGTTATGTAGGATGGTATTCTTGTTACTGATATCCTTCTCTTGAAACACAAATCTATCTCAAACGTTATGGTGTTATGGTCCGAAAATGGACATGAAATTGTCTTGACTTTATTTAATTTAGTGGTTAAATCTTTTGTTATGTACACTCTATCTATTCTAGATTATGTATTATATCTATGGGAAAAATGTGTAAAGAATAGTGAATCTGGGACAGCATACTCATTTATGTCAACTATATTAAATGTTTCAACAAACTCAGATAACAACTTTGTTAAAGATGATCTCTTACGTGTAGTTTTAGCATTTGTGTCAGTTTCTTTTATAATGCAATTGAAATCTCCAGCTATGATTAAATTGCCTTTGGCATATTGTACAATGTCATCTAAGTGTTGTTTGGCCACTCTAACTCCTAGTCCTGGTATCCAGTAAATATTCACCAATGTATATACCATTTCATTGATAGATATTGTCACTAGACAAAACATTCCTGAGTTGTCATGAAACATGTTTATGATTTTAGGCATTAAAGTAGTGTTTTTCCACAAAATTGCTACTCCCCTTCACTTTTGACTATAGGTGGAACTTACTAGTACTGTATAATTTTTATTATTTATTTTATTTATGTCTTCCTGTGTAAGGTGTGTTTCCTGTAAAAATACTAGTTGTGCTTCACATAGCTTTAAATATCTGTAAAGACTTCCCCTTTTGCAGCTATTATTTAAACCATTTACATTAATAGATATACATTTTGCAGTTGGATTTATATTAGCTTTGCTTTTATCCATATTCATATACTTGTAACAATGTGTAGATGTGTGTACATGAAGAGAATGACTTGTTCTTTCTTCTTCCAACAGTATTACAATAGATTATAGACACCCAGTAAAAGTACATTAGAAGATCATAACTGAAAACATTATAAGATAAACAGCCACCAAACATCTCCATGAGAAAAAACATTGCATCCTTGAATGATCTCACCATTCAAGTGATCTCTCTAGATTTGCATTTCAGCATCCTCCTCCAGCCCCGCCACATGGTAGTTTTATAATGAAAAGTATCTTATATATATTTTAAGTATACATGTATTTGTATTTACATATTACTTAAATACAGTCTTTATCTATTTTTAATATTTTATAAAACACTAAGGCAACACAACTATACCTAGATTTAATACTTAACTATTTGGCTTTGTTTAAATTGTAAAGAAAAATCTCTTACTTTAATATATCTTTTGTATATCAATAATGGTTATGCATCTTAAAAGTAATATGCTTGCTGTTTATCTCCCTTATGGTGTGAGTGGCATTCATAGGTATCAAACTTTTGTAATGGTCTATATAAAAAAATTTAAGCATTATATGCATCAGTTAACTATAGTACAACTTAATTAAATCATGAAGTGTCTGTAACAATATAATACTACACTTTTATTGTCATATATCAATAATCTTATAATTTTCATTTAATTCAAAAAGTCATATTTTAGTGGCATGAATGTTACTAATTTGTTTTTGGCATTGGTATTATATAGTTTAAGACTATATTTCCAGGCAGTTCCTATATATTCTTAGTGCCACTGACATATTTCACCGCTAGTGTACCACATATGGCCGTCCTTTCAGTGAAACTAACGTGGACTGCATCAACCTGCCCTGTCCTTTCTAGGAATAAAGACTCTAGGCTCTAGCTCTACTCCTGCCCTAAGCTACTCCCAACCTGTGTCTGAAGACCTTGGCCGTCCTTTCAGTGAAACTAACGTGGACTGCATCAACCTGCCCTGTCCTTTCTAGGAATAAAGACTCTAGGCTCTAGCTCTACTCCTGCCCTAAGCTACTCCCAACCTGTGTCTGAAGACCTTGGCCGTCCTTTCAGTGAAACTAACGTGGACTGCATCAACCTGCCCTGTCCTTTCTAGGAATAAAGACTCTAGGCTCTAGCTCTACTCCTGCCCTAAGCTACTCCCAACCTGTGTCTGAAGACCTTGGCCGTCCTTTCAGTGAAACTAACGTGGACTGCATCAACCTGCCCTGTCCTTTCTAGGAATAAAGACTCTAGGCTCTAGCTCTACTCCTGCCCTAAGCTACTCCCAACCTGTGTCTGAAGACCTTGGCCGTCCTTTCAGTGAAACTAACGTGGACTGCATCAACCTGCCCTGTCCTTTCTAGGAATAAAGACTCTAGGCTCTAGCTCTACTCCTGCCCTAAGCTACTCCCAACCTGTGTCTGAAGACCTTGGCCGTCCTTTCAGTGAAACTAACGTGGACTGCATCAACCTGCCCTGTCCTTTCTAGGAATAAAGACTCTAGGCTCTAGCTCTACTCCTGCCCTAAGCTACTCCCAACCTGTGTCTGAAGACCTTGGCCGTCCTTTCAGTGAAACTAACGTGGACTGCATCAACCTGCCCTGTCCTTTCTAGGAATAAAGACTCTAGGCTCTAGCTCTACTCCTGCCCTAAGCTACTCCCAACCTGTGTCTGAAGACCTTGGCCGTCCTTTCAGTGAAACTAACGTGGACTGCATCAACCTGCCCTGTCCTTTCTAGGAATAAAGACTCTAGGCTCTAGCTCTACTCCTGCCCTAAGCTACTCCCAACCTGTGTCTGAAGACCTTGGCCGTCCTTTCAGTGAAACTAACGTGGACTGCATCAACCTGCCCTGTCCTTTCTAGGAATAAAGACTCTAGGCTCTAGCTCTACTCCTGCCCTAAGCTACTCCCAACCTGTGTCTGAAGACCTTGGCCGTCCTTTCAGTGAAACTAACGTGGACTGCATCAACCTGCCCTGTCCTTTCTAGGAATAAAGAGTATGTTTGGGCTCCTATATTACTGAGTTTTTGGCTCCCTTTTGAGTCTCCTAAAAGAGCTTAAAGCTGCCAGTGTTTCAGCCTCTACAGCCAGCTACCTCTTGCTCCTGACCTCCCCCTTGTTTTGTACTCACGTCTCCTCCCAGCCTCTCTCTTCACCCTACTTTCCTTCTTTTCACTTTGCCCCCTTACTATCCATATCCCGTATTTTCCATCCCCACTTGCTGTCCTTTCTACCTGGACTACTACCTACCATAGTACCCTCCCCCCCGAGCTACTACTTTGTTACTACCTTGACTCCTTCTAGCCCTTTTTAGACCTTAAGCTTATCACTCTCCTTTTTCTCTTAGCAACCTGTACTCTCTACCCTATTTTGCCATCAGCCTTCTCTTCTACCTTGAATCCTTATCAGCAACTAGCTTTTTCTCTTCTTTGCCTCTACAATTCCTCCTGTCCTCCTGCTGTAAGCTTTACACTACCTCTCTTTTATTAAAACACTGTTCAACTTTCTGGTAATCTCTAGTCTTATCCCTACCCTTTCCTACTAGACTTTCACCTAGTCTGTTCTGAATTACCTGCTTTTCTGATTGTCTCCTTCCTCATCTCTTCTTCTGTGATTCTACCCGCTCCGTTCGCCCTGCGGGCTCACTCCGCTCCCCTCCCTACCCCCAATTCCCACCCACCCCCAGGGGTCCTACTCTTATAGCTCCCTAGACACACCCCCTATACCCTACTAACCTATCCTACCCTTTCTTTGTCTAACCCCACCCCTCTATACACCCCTCCTACTATTTACCTCTTCCTCCTGGTCCTCTCTACTTCCTTCCCTGTTACCTTAACTTTACACCTCTCATACTATTTCTCCCCTTCATCCTTTTATTCTTTCCACCAGCTTTACCCCTCTCTGATATATTTTTATATACTACAGCTCCCCCCCTCCCTTCTTAACAAGCCCACTTCCTACTACTGAACTTATCTCCCTTATCTTTCTATCTTCTCTCTCCTCTTTCCTTATTTTTGTAAACTATGACTCCCTACTCTCCTACATTCTGTATTCTATCAGTCCTACTCTTAACCACCCTATTTTCCACTTACCATCTTACCTTCTTTGAAACCTCACTTACTATCCTGCCTACTTCCACACAAAAACAGACCTCAACCATACACACCTTCACATCATACTCCAATACTCAATCCACCCCTAATTACCTTCTTCCCAGATTTCACAGAATATCTCACCTCAAATATATCCCACCCTCAGATAAAAAACCTAAACTTCTAACCTTACCAAATAATAATATTATAGACAAACTAGGTAATCCCACCTTACTAGATGGTGACATTCACCCCAACCCAGGCCCAGCTGACCTCACCCCTCAAATATCCTCTTCAAATCTTAAACATAAACTCCTCATTGGGCACCTAAACATTCAAAGTATAAACAATAAAATACCCCACCTTCATGCCCTCCTAGAGACCCACTCTTTTGACATTCTATGCCTCTCAGAAACCTGGCTTAAATCAAGCACCAAGGATTCTGAGATAATACCGCAAGGCTATAACATACTTAGACAAGACCGAGCAAACGTAAGGGTGGTGGAGTAGCAATCCTTTTAAAAATCAACTTAACATTACTACTCTACCAACATGTCCTAACCAGGATAGCAAAATAGAAGCCATTATAACTAAACTCCAACTAAATGCCAAAAAAGCCCTTTATATCATATGCTTATATCTACCTCCAGGTAACAATATTCCAATATTAGAAGACTTTCTTAGTTGGGTTTCTACCACCTACCCACAAGAAACAATAATCCTAGGTGACTTTAACATAGATTGGAGTAATATTAATGCTGAAAATCCATCCTCTCATATTAATCTACACAGTTTCTCCCAAACTATCACCTCTACCACCAGAATCAATAAGCACACTAAAAGAGAAAGCATATTAGATTGGATACTCACAAACAATAATAACAAAATATATAACGTAGGTACCTTGCCAGAAGATATCAGTGATCACTTCCTAACTTATATTTCTAGAGAAAAGTCAGATTGTGTAAGTACCCCTAATATCCAACAAATTCGCTCTACCAAGAATTTTAACATAAACCTTTTTCAGGCTGATCTCAGCATCTGTAACTGGAACTCCTTAAAAACACTTCCTCTTGATGATGCAGTTTTATTCTTTAATACTACTTTCCTAGCCATTCTTGATAGACATGCTCCAGAAAGATCCATTAGAATGAAGTCAAAAACTGCCCCTTGGCTCTCCAAAGACACTAAAAAACTCATCCTTACCAGAAATAAAGTCTGGACCAAATGGAGATGTCACAGAAATACCCCTGATTTCCTTTACTTCCGCCAACTTAGAAATCAAGCTAAAAAAGCTGTCATCTCAGACAAGAAAAAATACTACTGTGAACTTCAGCAAACACACCTTAACAACTCCAAACAATTTTGGTTATCTGTAAACAGACTCCTCTCCCCAGGTACTGCCAAAACTCCCTCCCACTAAATGCCAACCCAGACACTCCTCTCCTGACTGCAAATACATTTAACTCTTTTTTTTCAGAAACTATTCAATCCCTAGCTAGACAAATGAATGCCAACAACCACTACCCCCCAAACAAACCAGCTAGCTCTTCTTATAACTTCTCTCTAAAACCTACATCTACTTCTTACATCTATAAACTCATTCACAAATTGAAACCTTGTACTCCTTCAGCTGATAAGCTACCTCTCTTTTCCTCCAAAAGCTGCCAAAGAAATCGCATACCCTATATCCATACTCATAAACAGAACTATCCAAGAAGGATCCATCCCAGAAATCTGGAAAGTCTCTCACATTATTCCTCTACATAAAGGAGGAAACTCCACTGACTACTCCAACTATAGACCTATTGCTCTACTCTCACCCCTAGCAAAAATTATGGAAAAATGCATTCACCAGCAACTAGTACAATATCTGTCTCTTCACAACATAATAGCTCCATGTCAGCATGGCTTTAGACCTCATCACAGCACCACCACTGCCCTTCTTTCTTTCATAGATACTATCAACAAAAATCGCAACAATAATCTTCTCTCTTCTGCTCTTTTCATTGATCTCTCAAAAGCATTCGACATGGTCAATCACTCTCTCTTAATCAACATTCTCGAATCTCTATCACTCGACAACCTAACTATAAAATGGTTCACTTCGTATCTTAGCAACAGGCAGCAAGCAGTCATATGGGAAAACCACATCTCTTCTCTTTTGCCAATTTCCATCGGAGTTCCTCAGGGCTCCATTCTTGGTCCCCTTCTTTTCTCTCTCTTCATCAATGATCTCCACTCTGCTATCCCACAAGCAACATGCATTCAATATGCAGACGATTCAACCCTTATCTGTTCTGCTCCTTCCACCATAGAACTGATCTCACTCACCCAAAACATATTTAATACTGTCGAAACATGGTTCTCTAAACGATTCCTCCTACTTAACGCCAAAAACTAAACTTCTCCTTTTCACCCCACCTCTCGTACTACCTCCTTACACTTCTCTATCTCCTCTAACACAAACACTATCATCTCACCTGACTCTACTACAAAACTGCTAGGTATAACTATCGACAACAATCTCTCCTTTAACCAACACATTAACTACACCATCAAATTAGTTAACAGAAAAATAGGATCCCTATATAGAATTAAATCTTTTCTCACCCCAGCAACTAGAACTAAAATAGCCCAATCACATCTCTTATCTTCACTTCTATATGCTTCATCTATTTATACCAATCTTAAAAAAGCAATCTAACTAAATTAACAACCTGCTACAATAATATTGCCGCTTTGCCACTGGTAATCCCTTCAGAACCCACCACTGTCTAAACCTAAAACTTCTAGGATGGCTTGAATTCCAAAACTACTTGCTTATCCCTCAACTCTCGATTGCTCATAATATACTATATCAACCTGACCACACACCAATACTTTCCCAACTGATAATCCCCTATAACAATCTCAACTCCCTACGCTCAGCTCATAAACTAATGACCAAAGCAATCAAGTCAAACAACTTTGCGGTGACTGTCTTTTCACTAATACTGTAGGTAGGAACTGGAATATTCTTCCTACCGACATAACTCTGACTTCATCTTTGCCTCTTTTCAAACAGAAAATTAAACTTTACTTCCAAAACCACTGGCTCTGTTCCTGCAGCACACCTGACTAAATTATCTAAATTATTACTCTCTACTCCTCTACTCCCTACCTCTCCACTCCAACTTCCATTTCTGATCCTTCCTCTACTAAAACTATAAGTATTATACCTTTCTCTGTAAATTTGATGAACTTGAATAATTATATCTTTCTTAAAGTGGAAACTTGTTACTTTACTGTTTCTATACCTCCCTTGCAATGTTTTAATAATGTATTTTTCCTGTAAAAATTCTTTTTGATTTTGAAATGTAATAGTAGATAGTGGAGCTTTTCTCCTCGGGCCTCTGCTGAAAATGGACTTGCTATCCAGCCAGACTAGCCCGGTCAACAAATGTAAAATAAAAAATAAATATGTCATATGTCAAATAGCAACTCATAATCCTTATGATATTACAGGATTTATTTACAGTGTTATAACTGTAAGGTTGGAAAATATAACAAGCATAGTAAACTTTAAACATGCTATAACACAATTGTTTGGTACTTATTACTGTCAACCCTTCTACATACACAGGAAAGGATAACCTTATATGACCACCGACCATTTTTTTTCTTTTTTCTCTTCAGCCTTCTTTTCTCCATTTTTTAATAAATATTTATTTATATTGTGGCTTCTTTGAATTTAGTGAGGGTAGTCAATATCATATTATAGATAATATAGAACATTCAAACCGAGAACATGCCAGATATAAAGACATATTCTCAACTCAAGTGGTCCACGCCATATATTTATAACATTGCAGTCAGAAATATACTAATGAATAAGCAATAACCAGCAGCTTTGCAGCATGTGTGTGTCTCTAACAAGTACATACCTATAGGATATTAAAAAGAATAGATAGCAAGCTCTTCTTTCATAATTAACAAATGCATATAGCCTGGTATTTACTTTCATAGACAGAAATTAGACCTGTTATTTATATGCATATCATGTACCAACAGCAATATATTAGTAAATGCCCATGCTATTCAATTCATATTTTAATACTTGTCATATTTTAAAAAACATGACATATATAGATACTATAAAAGTGATTAATATGAGATATAGCTGACAATGGCTTTAGCATTTGTGATGATATATAATATATATTCAGTATTATAAGTAAAAGTACATTGCATGTCTATTTGTAATCTAAGGTTCAAGGCTGATCAATTTAGACATACAAGACAATCTCTTTAGCCTTGGTCATATAATGGGAGTTACTGTCTCTCTACACAACCATTCATCGTCAGTGAGGATGTTCAATATTAGTATAACTTGCCTTTAATAAAAGCATACTTATAATTCAGCAGTTCTTTTCTATGTATATATAACAATATCATAAGCAAATCTGTGAGATTTTTTCTTGCTCATTACTGCTTAATGACTGTGCTACTCGACCAATTTAATATTTGCAGAGTATCTTAATAATTAAACAGCAACTCCTTTTTACCTTTAAAAATGCCTAATAACAAATAGCTACATTCATGAACCATAATTCTCTTACTGTCCTTAAGGTTGAGTACACTAGCTGCAATGTGTTTACAAATATGTTATATAGTTCCAGTCAAGGACTTAAATATATTACATTTTCATAAAATTTATTTAAATTATAGTAATTTACTTGGGTGATGTTATCAGAAAAGATTGTAGTAAAGTCTGTGTGTGTTAACTGTTCATACAGTTTCTTCCAAGTGATATACTTCTTTTTAAGCATTGTGTGCTGTTTATGTGTACAATTTAAAATGAATAACAAATGTTACAATATAATAAAACATCATGCATGTGTTGATACCTTCTAAATTTGTTAGGTACTTCAGTGTACTTTTAATATTTGTTAAACTGTAAAAGCACTTTGCCATCTCATAAATAGTGTGCTTTTTACTTTAAATAGCTTAAGAGCTTAAACCACACCCATACTGCCTTGTTTCAGTGCTAACATCACTCAGACTGTTTACTTTCGTTTTGTGCCATTCATACATTTGTAGAGGATTTAACATACACTAGTGGATTCTAACTGAAGGACCTCCACTCTAGGGATGGTAAAATAAGAGTTTCCAACTCGTGGCCATGGCGGGAAGCCAAAAACAAAGTAAGTGAAGCTTTTAGAGCTTTTTAAACTGAACACGAGCTCATTAAACAGCTATTAGTTTTCTTAACATTAAGGGCAGATATACAAGCCAAACAGTTGTTTGTTAGTCAAAAAGGCACTTTTAGCATCAAAGAATAGATAACTACTTTTCAAGGCACTTTTTGGACAGTTATTACTATCAGCTTTTATATATTATTATGTGAATTAAATGCAACAGTTTAGATATTTCATGCAGCTCAGTGTAAATAATATAAAAATAATCATGTTCATTTAAGCACACTACATTAATATGTCAGTGTAAAAGCATCATATTCTATACTAGCAGTAAAAGGCAGGTAATTTATAAATGAATTATCTAAATATCATTTAGAGTTAGAGAAATCATGACTATAAGTAATTACACTGTAATAAAGAAAGATATGTTACCTTGCTTTCTTTAGGGTTGTTTCCTTTAGTTATAAAATGTCCTGTTTATCCTGTATTTATATTGGTTCAAAGACTGACACATATGTAAAGCATGAATGCTTTTAAAGAAGAACATTTTTACCTTACAGAGCAAATAGAAAACAATAATGTTTGCCCTTTTCATGTGTCTCTGAGTTTCTTCTTTTTCTTGTCAGCAGTGCTCCATTCATTTTTTTCTGCATGTCTCTTTACCCCAAAGGAGCTCCAATCCATTTCTTCTACTTTATCCAAGGTTTTATTAGTTGAAAGATAAGAGACTGTTGCTTGTATAGTGTCAAAACTTTTAGGACATTCAGTAAAAAATATTTTTATTCTTGCAGGGAACAACAGGTGCACTTTAAGTTGCCTTTTTTCAATTCCTTTATCAGATGGAGACATTCTTTTCTTGCAGTTATAACTCCAGCAGAATAATCATTATCAAATCTGATTATGTTGTCTTTGTATTTAACTGGAGAAGTTGACCGTGCTGTCTTTAAAATAAGTTCCTTGTCCTGTGATGAAAAAAACTTTACTATTATTGATCTCGGGTGATTTTTTGATTTGATGGTTGATGAAGCAGCTCTTAAGGATCTATGGGCTCTTTCAATTCCATACAAAAGAGCTTCAGGCAATTTAAAAACTTCTGGTAACCAGGTAGTAAGGAACGTCACCATGTTTTCTCCCTCTGTTTTCTCTGGCAGCCCATAGATACGAAGGTTATTTAATCTGGACCTGTTCTCTAGATCCTCTATTTTATTTTGTAATGAAGTATTTTGTTTTGATAGAAAATTTAGCTGAAGATCTTGTTCTGAGAGTCTGCCCTCAGTATCATTTAGAGATCTCTCAATGTCAGCTATTTGAGACTTCTTTTGCGTCATTATTTCTTGTAGTTGCTGTATTTGTTTTGTGGATCTCTCTTCAAAAGTGTCCAGTTTGGTATTCATTTTGTCAAATTTCACTGATAAGTCTTGTATAGCATTTAATAAAGACTGTATCTCCTTTCTCATCGTCTGGTCCTGTGTGGTATTCTTAGAAAAGCTCATTTCCACTAGATCCAGATACCTTCCTTCTTGTTTTTTGACAGGAAAAATAATGATTAAAGCCAAAATTTTTGCAATGTAGACTTCTAGTGATATTAGCAGAAGTAATTCAGCAAAATAAGTTTGTCTACAATATCTAGTTTTTAAAATTTCCAGTCATAAATATCTTTTGAGTGCAGAGCTGAGAAAAGATGCTGCCAATCAGTCTACATCTTAGCCACGCCCCGTCTAGTAATTACTTTTCTGGCAGCCAACAGAATTAAACTTAATGAGGCCTTACTGTGTCTAGACTATTCAGATCCTGTATCCCAGCTCAGAAGAATAATTTCCTTATTTATAGCTATTTGCTCATTCAATTATGTCTGAAAGATTACTCTGTGGGGGTGGGTTTAAATCTGCCAACTCATTACACCCCCAAAACATATGTTCCCAATTACCTCTTTCTTCTCCAATACACCTCCAACATTTGCTATCTACATGAGGAAAAAATATTTGAAATCTGCTTGAGGTATACAAAATACCTATGCAAACACTTCCAATCAAAGATCATAACATTCTGGACTTGGTTGCATACTTGGGAGCCATACACATGTTTTCCCACTGTATTCCTATATATTGTTTTTCCAGTCTCTCTTATGTTTTCTAACCTCCTCTGATTAATTCTTATAGTTATTTTGCAATATTTTATATGCCTTACTAATGAACCATTTTTAACCACTGCTTTTGTTCTAGATTCAACTAAAAACTCTACCAGAGCAGGTCTTTCACCTAAAATTCCCCAATCCCTTTCTCTTTGCCAGTAATCTAAGATCAAGCACTGAGAAGGAAGGCAGTCACTAGCCTGCAATTCAAATGTCTTGGCTTCATCCCACTCTGTTACGTTTTCTGCTTGAGTTATTTGTTCCCAATATCTTGGTTCCTTTGCCAGGTTTCTCCAGTAAATTCCAGCCCCCTCTTGGCTTATTTTCTGCACCCCTAATTGCAGTCATCCCTACTGGCAAAATCTACTTTTTCCACTCTTGTACTGGTTTAGTTCTTAGAATACTTTCTGCTACTTCATGAATATAATATTCTATATGGTTATTATGATTCTCCTTAAGGATCTGCACCCAAAGTCCCACTCTCTCTCTCTCTATATATATATATATATATATATGCATATATATATATATATATATATATATATATATTTATATATATATATATATATATATATATATATATATACATATATATATATATATATATATATATTTCTTGAACTTCCCCTTGCTTCATCATTATCCCTTTCCACTTTGAATTATAACCTTCTGTTTGTGTTTTATATATATATATATATATATATATATATATATATATATATATATATAGGAGACTTAACTGTTTAACTCTAAAATATCTCTTCATATCATGTAAACACAAACCACCTTGTTCTATTGGAAAGATCAGCTTATCCCACTTAACTCTAGCCCTCTTTCCTCACAGATAAATTTCTTCAATTCTTTATTAATTATTGTCAGTAACTTCTCCTTGGGTTAATAAAAGTATGCCTGACCCATATACAAGACTAAAGGGACAAAAAACATTTTCACTGCTGGTATCTTAATATCCATATCTGTAAATAAGAGTTTCCAGTTCCTCAATGTCTGCATTATCTTTTGTATAGTCTCTTCCCGCATATCCTTAACTGTCATAACTGAAGTGTTTATAATCCATGCTCCTAAATACTTCATCTTATCATGTCCATATACGTTTGACAGATCTTTATCCCTTTTTTCACTTCTAATTTCCAGACTTCCACAGGAATACCATCTGTTCCTGGAGGCTTTCCTGATTGATTATTCATCACTGTTTTTATCTTATCACTTCCTATCGTAATTGTTAGTTGGTGAGCCTTGTCTGCCGCTAAGCTTGGCATAATTAAGTCTTCAAAAATATTTCCATTTATACTCTTTCTGGATTTCCACATTTCTCTGCTTTATACAAATGTTCATAAACTTTCTGGGATATCTCTAAAACCTCTACAGAATTGCTGGTTATTTTTCTTGTTATAGATTCCCTGTTTGTCAACAACCCTTTCAAATATTTTGTTGCCTAATTCGTTGTGCTAAAAGTTTTTGTGCTCAGAAGTTATCAAAAAATAAATGCTTAATTGCAATTTTTATAAACTCATGCATATTATCCAGATACACCCTTATTTTCTTTATGGCACTCTGCATTTGCTTCTTCTCTTGCTCTGTGAGATTCCTCTTATTCTGCAATATTTTAACATTTGTCTAAGTAATTTCTATAATTTCTGTTACTTCTCAATCATTTATCTTTCTATTTTAATTAAACCCTATTTTAAAGTCCAGTATCATGTTATCCCATTCACTAGCTGTAACTTCTGAAGATATTTCTATATTCCTTAATAGCTCTTGAATAACTTCAGTTTCCCATTCCTTAAAATCCCCTCTTTTTAACAGATAGGTGGAAAAGCATCAGTGTCTTATTTTTACTTCATACCCTGCATTTCTATATTAGCTTTTATTGTTGCAAGATCAGAAATAATTATTGGATGCATGTCAAAGATTTCAATTAAATGCACATGTTCCTGTGCAATATAATTTCTGTCTAGTCTAGCCCAGTCATTGCACCTTGGGGAATAATATGTAAATTCTGTCTTAAGTTCCAACTATTGAATTCATATCTTCCATACCAAATTTTTTTATAAATATCTTCAGAAATCTGTCCTCTTTGTTATATTGTTCCTTCTAGGTCTCCCTGATGCATCCTCACTGTTGCAAATCAAATTACAATCCCAGATATAAATAAGATTCCCTGCTGAAAACTAATTACTTCTGCTAAAACATTTAAGCTCCATAATGGCAGTTTTTGGTGGAATATAAATAATACCACTGTAGTTCCCCTCCCTTGCCAATAGCTCCTTACTATCACAAATCTACCACATATGTCTTTTTTTCTCATCTATCACTATTGAAGCCCCTCTAGCAATGAGAATAATTACTCCCCTTTTCCTCTGTCCCTGATATTCTGCTGAATATCCATTCCAAAATCCCCTCTTTGCCAAATTCACATGCTCTTTTTTTTCTAAATGTGTCTGCTGCAGTATTGCTATTTGCACTCTGCATTTCTTAATATAATTCAGTACTCTTTCCTTTTCCTCTATACCTGTAAGGCCACTCATGTTCCAGGGTAATATGGACAGCATAGCCATCATGATAGAAAGCTACTGTTCCCACCTATTATACCTAGCATCATAGGAAGATACTAGGCTATTGGCCCTGAGACCCTTATAATCCTAGCCAAGAGTTTAGCCTATGTTTAGACAAGTCAGTGCCAGATGCCCCTGTCCAGCAGGGATACAGGTGGAATCCCAGGGATGTATTTTCTGTTTCCCATCCAGTTATCCAGATTGTACTTAAAAAGGGGTAAAGAGGTACTCTGCTTGACATGGAGAGGGAGTCTGTTCCACAACTGGGGGAGTCTCTGGGACACAAATCTGCCCTGCCAACAAGTCCTATTGATATCACAGACCAGGTTGAGACCATGCATGTGGGTTACTTGAGTGGAGCTTGACTTGCAGATATGCAGCAGTCCCATCAAGGCGGGGTCCGAGATCACCTTGTATGCCAGACAGAGGTCACGTCTCAGGAGTCTGTATGAAACTGAGTAGAGGGATAAGGCTTTTAGCCTATCTGTGTATGGTAGATTTTTGAGGCCCTGGATTCTTCTGGTGAGCAATCTCTGTGGTCTCTCCAACTGCTGCATGAGCTTTGCGACGTACATGCCAAATGGGACATTGTTCTCAATAATGGACCTTATAAGGGAAGAATACAGAGATGTTATGACCTCCTTGTCCATGGATGAGGTACCCTTACTTATGAGGTGGGCCATATAGAAAGCTTTCCTTACAATGGAAGCAACATGGCTTTCAAAAGTCAGGTTGCTATCAATCTGGGTGCCCAAATCCCTCACGACTGATTGCATGCTTAGGACATTTTTACTAATGTGATAATTTGTGGAGACATCACTCTCCCCAAAAGGGATAATGATGCATTTTTTGGTATTCAGCTTGAGGCCATGTTTCTGGCACCAGTCATTTGTTTGTGTGAGACCCTCACTAGGGGAATTGATGACAGCATCCAGCTTGCAGTCATCTGCAAACTTGGTCAACCATAGCCCACTAGTTTTGGTCAGCACCTCAGAAAAGTATATCCCAAATAACAGTGGCCCCAAGACTGATCCCTGTGGGTACACCGCTCTTTACAGGTCTACTGCTTGAGGTGGCTTCCCCTATTTTGACTAGGTGGGTTCTATCAGTGAGCCAGTTAGCTACCCATTTGGCAACATAAGGATTGATGCCTAGTTGAGAGAGTTTACCTATTATGCCCAAGTGGAGAAGAGTGTCGAAGGCTTTGCCCAGGTCAAGGTAGGTGGTGTGTACTGTCTTCCCCTCATTCATGGCTTTGGTGACTGTCTCAAAGAAGTTGACCAGATTTAGCAGACGTGACCTCCCCTTGACAAACCCAAACTGTGTGGGACATGTTTTTTTTGAATGTGTAGTTCCAGCTTTTGTTTGCATGCATATACTAATGTTTGGCAGACTGATCTTTTGTACAGTTGTTTTCTGTCATCTCCATTTAAACTTACATCACATTGTTCAAGACTTTTTCTTTTAATGAAACCTCTCAAAAAAAAAAAAAAAAACAAATAAATACAAAACACACCTATACACTTTTAACTTGGAACAAATGCACAAAAGTATGTACATCTTCAAAACATGAAGTTTAAACCTAGAGAAGGGGACAATTGCCCCAAATTGGCAGCTGCACATACAGGCATTATGTGACCTAGAATTAAGGTTACCCATGCTAAAGTTCATGCTACAACCTGTGCTGCCACTTACACTGATTGCTATCTGTTCTTTTCATATCTGTCTTCCCCTCCCAGATATGGCAAACATCATATACGATACAAAAAACAGCTTGTATGTTTTCAGAAAACATTAACTTTTAGCCTTAAGAAACAAAGTGCACAGTCTGTCTTTAAATAAAACTAAATTCAACACTGCTCTTTTAACTGCATTAAAGTATTATGGCTGCTGGGGAAGTTGTTACCGGTTATTCACTTCCCATAATTTCAAACTTAATTTTTCCAATGAACTGCTTGCACTTGTACCTTTAAATTTTGATTTCCCTCAGCCAAGAATACTCAGAATTTTCAAGATTCACTACTTGCACCTACAGACAGATTGTCTCTATGGAAATATACTCAGCAATGAGTCTTTGTAAATTTCACTCATAAATGAATGCACAGCTGCTGTCAACTGCAGATATTTCTACTCCACTGAACATTTGCCAGTGGAAAACAAACAAGCTAATATCTTTGCAGTTGCAAGAAGCTTAGCATGGCGTTCATAATTTTGTCTTATTTTTAAAGCCTACATGCTTACAAAAACACATGTTTACAGCTTAAGCCAAATATAGTAATGTAGAACCAAAAAACGTTGATAACAACCAAAAAGAAGATCCAAACCAGTACCAAGCACTCGGGTGGCAGCAGGAGCAAAAACGCAAAAAAGTGATAAAGCAAATGCTGCAGTTTATTCCACAAATCACAAGGATGAATAATCCAACACAATGCAGAACGACACTGTATAGTACAGTTAGTAGAATAAAACATATGAATAGAATCGTATACATTAACTACATAAAGCAGCCCAACATTTATCCAAAGTACCACAACCTAGTATTCTAGAGAAAATATCCTAATTCTTCGTATAATATAATCAGTGCAGTTACACACCCAAGCACTACTCCAGCCACTCAAGATAATAGCATATGAATGTTAAACTTGCTTTTTTTCTAGGCTTTTTTCTCATTATACTGCAAAATCTACATTTCTTACAACTAAAAACCAATTGCTTAATTTAATATCATTAATACATACAACAGTCACTGAAAAGACTCACCCCACATTTAAAATGTCTACATACTCATAAAACTGTTTTACTGTATATAACATGCAGTTTATATGATGACATTTTTTTATACACATACTAATAAAAACAAAATGTGTTTTACTTACAGATAGTTTTTCCCCGTTTAGCATCCTTCTAAATGTTAATGATGCTTTAAAGTCTACCCACAAGTTTAACAAAGTCAACAAAAGTCCAGTGATTTTCAGCCCCTTTTTTGCAAAACCATATTTTCGCAAGTGTGATAACATGTTTTATAGTCTTCCATGTATTCATTAATTTTAGAGTTGCTGGTCTACCTGTTTATTTCCATCTCTCAACACCAGACTCTGGTTCAAGCCCAAGGTACTGCTGATTCTTAGGAACAACACCAAAAAGAGAAAAGAAACAAATATGACAATCCAGTAACCATTATTTTTTCTCTAGTGCCTCGGCATAAAATGCCTTCAATGGAGTAAAAACTACTAAGTAAAACAGACCTTATATACTATAAAGACACAATCAAACACTTCAATTAAATAAAATTAAACAATTAAATAATTATTTACACATTATAGTAACACTTTCCATTTGCAAGACATGTTAATGCCAGCAGGGGTCAGGGTACCATACTTTAAAATCAAAAGGGATTCCTTGTATAAAAGTTTCTTCTTAACATCAATAAATCCCCCATAATTTTCTATTTTCTCTAAAATGGTGCCCTGTAAACCAGTAGGATCACTACTGTGAAATTCTAAAAAAATGTTGTGCGAAGGGGCTTTCAATTTTCTGATGTTTGATGTCTCTGATATGCTCCTGCAAATGGAGCTTAAAAGTTATTTTACTTTCTCCCACATAGAACGTATTACAAGGACATCACAGAGCATACACTACACATTCTGTGTTACAACTAAAATTTTCCAATACATCACATTTCTGACCATTTATGTATTTGAAAGTTTGAACTACATGCTTGCATGAGATACATTTTCCACATGGTTGTGTACCTTTTGGACTAAGTGTTTTGTATATACTCTGACAAAGGGCTATGTATTTACTATGTACCAATACATCTCTAATATTCCTACCCCTTTTAAATGAAAATGCAGGCATCTTACATAACTCTGAAAATTCTTTAAATATAACTAAATATTTCCAATTTTCTTTAACAATTTTAACCACCTTGTCACTTAATAAGTCATATGTAATAACCATATAAATATTTTTCTTTTCTTCATTTTCAAAAAAAACAGTAGGATGTCTCATTTGTCTAACATTTTCTTTTTTATTTTACACAAAGAATTTACCACATCCATCTCATCATATCCCCTAGAAATAAACTGTTCAGCCATTTTTTCATATTCCCTTTCAAGAAACATATCATCATTACATAACCGTTTAATATGTGTAAACTCTCCAAATTGGGATTTCATCAAGTGGGGTGGGTGAAAACTAGTACCATGTAAAACATGGTTAATATCACCAAACTTTCTGTGTACTGTGGTGGTAATTCCTAAAAAATACTGCTGATTCTTCTAGTCAACTCCTGTGCTTTTTTTCTGTTTCAAGCATTTTCCTTTAGAAAACTGGAAAATGTTTCAGGGGCAAAGTCTCTCTATATACCTTATTGTCAGAAGAATAAGAAGCAGAACCCCCTTCTGCTTGCTGACTCATTTTTTTTTGTTGGACAAACTGTTTTATTTCCTCCTTAGCCTATTCCGCATCAAAAATAGGATCATAGTTAGGTACTAGGCTATCGGCCCAAGGGCCTAAGTAAGCCTAGCCAACAAGGTTCCCTGGTTTACACTACCCAAGAAAGTTATTTTCCTGTGCAACTGTTGAGCAGAGCCACAGAAGTGATCCCCAGGGTGTATTTCCTATTTCCCATCCACTCATCAAGATTTTTCTTGAAGAGTGGTAATGAGGAACTTAGCTTAACATAGATGGGTAGCTTGTTCCAGAGTATGGGAAGTCCCTGGGACAGGAATCTATCCCTCCAGCATGTCCTGTTTATTGTGGTGACAAGGTTTAGGTCCTAGAGCATGTAGCTCAGAGGGATTGGGATTTCTGTAGGTGTAGCATGTCCAACAGCTCTGGGTTTGACATAGCTTTATATGTTAGGCAGAGATCACCTTGGAGTAGGAGATATGCTACGGAGTAAAGTTGTAGTTTTTTGAGATGGTCAGTGTAGGGGAAATGACTTTAATTCTCTAGGAAAAACACCTTGAAGACAGCTGGATACAGCAGTTCGAACCTTAAACCTGCATCTCAACTTTCCCTGACTGCTGTGATATATTTGCTTCTCTTCCATCTGGTGTACAGTGAATAATCATTTTCACAAACACTTTGCCATCTCCAATTTTTAATATTGTGCCTTCTTCCACAATTTTGTCAGACTCAACTTTTTGCTAGAATGATTGCATCTTTACTAATATAGGTCTTGGCTGCTTTCTAGGGTTGCTACCCCTCCGTTTTTTTTCCAGACTATCCGGAAGTCAAACTGATTCTCCGGTAGTCCGGAAAACACTGTACAAACTCTGATATTCTGTTTCAAAAAGGAAACAGACTATCGGAGTTTGTAAATCGTCTGATTTACTATGCTTTTTTTATAGAAAAGCATAGTAAATCAGACAAAAGCAGACAGCAGGAATGAAAAAAGAGGGTGTTCCCCGCTGTGATATCATCATGACATCACAAAATAGGTGGAATGTGGGCAGGAGAGGGGTGGGGTGGGTGAGGTTACTGGTGACGCGGGGGGTATGACTTTACTCCGGTTTTCACCACAAAGAAAGGTGGCAACCCTACTGCTTTCTCGTGGCCAGATTTGGAGAATACATTTGAAGTACTCTTTCAATTAACAAATTGGAACATCAGTCTATTTCCTTATTTGTGCTTTCATAAAATTAATACGAAAATCTCAAGTTTTCTCTGTGTGTGCTCTGTCCTCTAACTGTACCATTTTTTTTGAAACAGTACTTCTTGAGCAGTTTCATACTCAGCCAACCTTTTCTTAATTTTGACCTCTGATTTTTGCAATTTTATCAGTTTAAAGTTCATTTCATTTTTCAAGCCTTTTGTTATTTAAGTTGATATACTTGTTCAATGTTTCATTTATTTTAATCAGTTCTGAGTGCATTTGACTTATTTTTGCAGGATTCGTCCCAGTCAGTGTTTCACGTCACCTTTTATAGCTGATTTCTTTTCAGTATGTCTAAGTTTTTTTCTTTGTTGGCATCCAGGTAGTGTATTTACTAGCCAGTAACTTAATTTTACTAAAACAGACAGAATTTCTGGCCCCTATTTATCAGCTTCTTTTTTCACACCAAGAGAGCTGAAATTAAGCTGTGATCAGTGTGCAGCCATATTGGAAATCCTTTACTAAAATTTTAATAGTATATTTAACATTTTTAGATGTTTTAAACTTACAAGTCAGCAATATCTTAAAACAAATCTTGATAAGCGAGATAATGAAAATGATTAATAAGATAACAGTATGAATAAAAAAGTATGCAAAGTTTCCAAGTCCACCCTGTAGTCATATTATTTAGCCAGTTAAACCAAGATTCTGAATAGTCTGCTTTGATCTTGTCTATCTCATGTGCTATGATTTCTAGATAACTTATGGTAACCTGGTCCTTATTGGTTATAAATGGACAGCATTTAGTTTCCAGAAATGCACAAGCATCCACTTGTGGAGCTAGTAACAATTCCAATATCATATGGTTTTGGAGGTCATCAGACTTCATAAATTTCCTTTTAGTTGTTACATTTGTTATGGACTCATAAATATTATTTGCTATAGCTTCAAGCAGCTTAGAAATATTTCTGATTTCCAACTAGCATTACCTGCCCCATAAAATGAAAAGAAAATAGCTCCTGCTAGTACCTCATCACCTAAAACAATAACATATGAAAGCTTTACAAGAAAAAAAGTGGCTGAGAAAGACCGGACTTTTGTTGAAAGTTTTGTTTGTGGGTGGACTGTAAAGCATATACCCCAGTTTATGTCATAAATGTTTAGAAGGACACTAAAAGGAAAAAAGCAACTATAAGTAAAATATTTTTTGTTCTTATAAGTATTTGTATAAAACATTCCATGATATAAACTGCAAGTTATATAGTAAAGCTGTTTTGTGTAGTATGTACTCAGGGGTATTTTAAATGTAGGGGTAGTCTTTTCAGTGATTTGTATATGCATTAAATATATTAAAGTAAACAAGTACTTTTCAGTTGTAAGAAATATAGACTTTACAGTACACAAAGAGAAGAAAGTCTGGACAAAAGCAAGTTTAAGTTACTATGCTGCAGTCTTGAGCTGATGGAGTGAGGTTGGGCTGTAAAGGTGCACTGATTATATATTATGTGTAAGGTTAATATAATTTCTCCTGTTTTTAAATGTTGACTTAAGCTACAAACAAGTGTTTTCATAAGCAAGTAGAGTGAAAAATAAGACAAAATGATGAAAGCCATGAAAACGACTAAGATTCTTGCATTTGCAAAGATATTAGCTTGTTTTTTTCTGTTATCAAATGTTCTCAGTGAGTGTCAAGACATCTGCAGCTGAAGGTAGTTGTATATTTTGTTCTGAGTGAAATTTGCAAAGATTCCTTCATGCATCTCCAGAGATATCAGATATGTTATTTTGTAATTGCTGACTACTTTTACACAGAGATGAGCTGCCTGTAGGTGCAAGAAGCCTTCAGAGTCCTGAGCATTCTTTGCTGAGAGAAATTCAAAATTTAAAGGTACAATGGCAAACAGTTGAAAAACAAAGTTTGAAATTATGAAAAGTGAATAAGAAATAGCAGACTTCCTAGCAGCCTCCATGCTATAATGTGTTTAATACAACAGTGTGCAGTTTAGTTTCATTTAAATACTGCCCATGTGCTTTTTCTTAGGGCTAAAAGCTAATGTAGCCTGAAACCAAACAAGCTGTTTTTTTCACATTTGTGAGGGGACTACAGATATGAAACGAACAGACAACAATCAGTATAACTGGGAGCAGAGGCTGTAATATGCATTTTAACATGAGTGACCTTCATTTTAGGTTAGATAATGCCTGTGGGTGCAACTGTTGATTTGTGATATTCCTATCTGGAGGGTTAAATGTCACTTTTTGAAGATGCACACAACTTTATGTGTTTTTCTAAGTAAATAGAATATGGGGGTGTGACAATAGGGGGTACTGCCAGCTATGCCATGAAAAGTAGAGCAGTAGATGTATAATATATGCCAGCACAGCTAGCAGGAATTTTGTTAAGAATTATATGTTATTTGAATATCAAACTGATTTGTACAGATGCTTATGTTAGAAATGTATTTGAAAAGCTTCTTGTGTTAAAAATGTATCAACAGTGTGCCCTTCTGGGCATAAAAGAAATGTACATGCATTATTGTAACTGCTTAAATGTATATAATGTAACAGAGAATACTGGAAAAGAAGAGGTTAATCTCAATTCACCTGACTTTGAGAAATAGTAAGAAAATTAAATTACTGGGCCTAAGCCATAAAGATGTTATCTCACAGTTTTGAATGAAGCCAGAGAAGCAATGACTGTAGGAAGCATGGATTGTTAGTCCCTGTAGGAGGAGTAAGAGTTTGTAATTGTTTTATGACTTCCAGAAGCTGCACCAGATCTGAGCAAAGTTCTTGCATTTGTATTATTGACATGTAGGTGCTAAATCCTGGCTGTTTCTAGCAATGCGGTATTGCCTGGGAACCAGAAGTCAGGTGACCAGATGTATGTGATGTCATTCTGTACAAAAATAATGTGTCAATACTAGATGAAACTGAAGTCTAAAGGCAGTCTGTTTCTTGGATCCTGACATGTAAGGATGCCACCTACTTCATCTTGCCTTCCTCTACTAGGTAAGTAGGGACAGTAATTATCTAGGCCAGTCAAGAAAATATAGTGAGAACAGTTAAGTATTGTTTTTCTGTAGCTGTGTGAATCTATTCATCTGTGTTATTTTAATATTTCCTGTAGTTGAAACTCTGGTGTTTATTGTAAATAGATATTTAGTATTTTCATGTTCTTTTATTATTTATTATTAAATATATTTTACTTTTAATTGTGGTTGGTCCTTTAGAAAATATTTTAACCTTTGAGAGTACTTATATCTATTGGTGACACTGTGGCCACTCCTGAAAGCCTGGCTGTTTGGTCAACATTACCATTTGTATTAATATTAATTTCACTCAGTATAACTAGGTACCCCTACAACAGCCTTAGAGTAGCTGGCTTTGGGGTGTCTAGTGTCAGGGTAACTACCTTATAGTCTAGGCAGAAGGGGGCGTAGCTAGTAAATCTGTGCCTACCTTTCCCAGGTGTGTGTGTGTGTGTGTGTGTGTGTGTGTGTGTGTGTGTGTGTGTGTGTGTGTGTGTGTGTGTGTGAGAAAATGAAATCTCACAATGTGTGTGTCAGCTCTTGGGAGCAGGGACATAAAGCACTGGTTTCACAGAGACAGTGCTGGAGGACTTGTCTTGTACACTCGGCTAAGGACTTAACTCTGCAACTGTGCCAGTGGGGAGCCTTATTGGGGACCTGGGGAGAGACAGAGAGAGAAATGCAGACTCCAGGCTGAGTGTGTTCCCTGTGTGCTCTTAAGGGAAATTGTGCTTGATGCAGAGACCTGCATCTGGAAATACTGGGTGTATCCATTTTTGTTCCAAGTGAATGTCCCTCTCTAGTGTCAGTGGTGAGAAGTCAGGCTCCTTGATTACTAGCCCAGAGTGGAGATATCACAGGGGGTATTCTGAAAATGTATTTAGTTTTTTTTTTTTTTTTTTTGCTTGAGTGTTTTCATTAAAACAAAAACGTATTGAAAATGTGATATAGGTTCAAATGGAGATGAAAAAAAACAAATGTATAAAAGATCAGCCTGCCAAAGATTAGTATGTGCATGTAAGACAAAAGCAAGAATACACATTAAAAAACTGTCATGTATAATGGGTAAGAACAGCAGCTATTTATCATAATGGCTACAGCATCTATATTATCTTGGAATGTAACTGGACTTATGGGTATACACCAAAAGGAAAGAGTATTGAATTATGTTAAGAAATGCAAAGTGCAAATAACAGTGCTACAGGAGACACATTTGGAAAAAAACAGGCATGCGAATTTGACAAAGAAGGGATTTTAGGATGGATATTCAGCAGAATATAAGTGACAAAGGAAAAGGAAAGTAATAATACTGATTGCTAGAGGGGTTCTAATAGTCATAGAAGAGGAAAAAGACAATAATGGTAGGTTTATGGTATTAAAGAGTTATTGGCAATGGAGGAGAATTATGCTTTTATGTATTTTTATTCCAGTAAAAACTGCCATTATGGAGTTTAAGAAAGTTTTGGTAGAAATAATTGTCTTTCAGTGGGGAATATTACATATAGGTGGGGGGCTGGAACTTGATTTGCAATTCTGAGGCTGTACTGGGGGACTCAGAAGGGAAAATATAAGAAAAGTGAGCAGACTTCTGCAGAATTATATGAAAATATTTGCTATGGAAGACATGAATTCGGTAATAGGAACTGGGAATAATATACATATTATTTCCCAAGGTACAATAACAGGGCTAGACTGGACAGAAATAATATTTCAAAGGAACATGGCATTTAATTTCAAGCTTCAACATACATCCAATAACTATTTCAGATTGTGCACTGATATAAACTAAGATGAATAGGTAGTGGAAATTATTTGACACTTATTAGGAAAGAAGTACATTTCTTCAGAAGTGTTAGCTAATGAGTGGGCTAAAATGAAAACAGAGTTTAAAAATAAAACAGAAGGAGATATGCTTAAGAAGGAATAGGAGTTATTTACAGGAGCTGACAGAGGTTAAAGTACTGCAGAATAAGGAGAATCTCACCAAACAAGAGACACAACTGCAGAGTGCTAAAGAGAAAATAAGGTAGTATTTGGATAATATGCATTTGTTTAGAAAGATTGCCACTAAGCAACTATTTTATAACATCTACTTTTTTGCACAATGACTTAGGCAACAGAAAGTAGAAAGGGTTGTTATCAAACTTAAGGAGCCTTTAACAAGAAAAATAACCAGAGATCCTGTAGAGGTATTAGAGATAGTTCTGAAATATTATGAAAAATTGTATAAAGCAGAGAAATGTAGAAATCAAGAAAAAGCAAAAAATGGAAGTATTTATGGTTGACTTAAGTATGCCAAGGTTAGAGGTAGATGAGGCTCAACAATTAAGTAACATAAGAGGAAACAAGATAAAATGGTGATGCATAATCAATCTACAGGAACGTCTCCAAGAATGCATGGTATTCCTGTGGTAGTTTGGAAGCTAGGAGGGAAGAAAGTGATAAAGGTCTGGAAGTTTTTAGCAGTATTTTAAAAGGAGGGGAAGCACCAACATCCTAGAAGAAATCTGTGGTGGCTATAATACCTATAAATAGCAAAAACCCATCAGACACAGCTTCATATAGACCAATTTCAAATTTCAGCCATGAGTATAACGTGTTTATGTCTATAATAGCTAAAAGAATGGTGAAGGTGTTACCAAAATTAATAGATATAGATCAGTGTATTTTTGTGGAAGGAAGGCAAACATTTGGCAACATCAACAGAACAGCAGAATGTAAGAAAATACCACTGTTGTTGGTGAGTCTTGATGCAGAGAAAGCATTCAACAGAGTAAACTGGGATTTTATGAGTAGGGCAATGGAAGCATTAGCATTCCCTGATACAATATTAAGATTAAGTAGTAGGATATATGATGGATTGGAGGAAAAAATAAATTAACTGAATGTTTGATATACCATTAGTTTTGTGAAGGAATAGGTGAGCAAATAAAGTTGGATCTTTCATTGCACAAAAGGCTATTGACAGATCTCCATGGAGGAGCTTGTAAGAGACTGAGTACAGAGAAAAGGCTGACAGTCTTTCCTGATAACTAGGATCTTTGAGGCCACTGGTATGTTTAGTTATTAATCTCTGAAGTCGTTCAAGCTGTGTTATATGTTTTGATAAATAAATGCCAAAAGGTGTGTGTCATATTCAATAATGAATCTGATAAGATATGAGCACAGAGGAATTAAGACTTCCTTGGATCTAGTGGAGATGCCTTTGGAAATTATAAGATACCATACAAAAGGCTTTCTGAACTACTATGTTGACAGGATGGTCAAATGATAAGGAATTATCAACAAGAATATCCAGATCCCTTACAACAGTGTCTGATCAGAATCTCCTATATGTTAAGTGAAAATTTTTGGTTTAGCAAAATGAACTAAGCTACATTATTCACATTTAATTTGAGACCATTGTTCTTGCACCATTGTCTAACCTGTGCTGAAGCAATTGTGAGTCAGATGAAGACTGCATAACAACACTCAGTTAAAAGTTGTCTGCAAACTTAGTTAACCATAGGCCAGAAGTGCTGGCCTGAAGGTCTGCGAAATATATGACAAAGAGTTGTGCTTTCTGCAAGCATTACATGGAAAAGATAAATGACCGTGCATGGGTAAAATGGGGGGAAAAGACAAGACAAAAAAAGAAATATCAAAATAAAAGAATTATGATGCAGATTTAATTTCCCAAGGATAACGTGTTTTGTACATCAGCTTGAGACTTTTCTGTTTATGAAAAATAAAAGGTCATCTGAGCATTTGAAATGAAAGAAACTGTGCAAAAAACACTAAACACGGTAATTTGTTAGTTACTTGTTATCTAAGTATATGTAACCCATTCTTGTACAGGTTTTAGTAATAGTTTGATTATCTTTATTCTTAAACAACACAGAAATTGTAAAGTAGCTTGATATTTTATTTTTCCAGCTTGATTTATCTTGCATTAAATCACATATAACCTCTAATGTTGTCTCTTCCCTAAAATATGAAAGTGTAAAAAAATAAACCGAAACATACTAAGCGTTACATTTTACAAATAGCAAAAAAGTAAAATTAAACTGTAAAACTTTGCTCAGTAGTCAAGTGTTTTAATGCACTTGACACATATCAAAACTGTTAATAATCTCACAGTCACTTTGTAAAAAAATCTAACAATATATGTTTCTTGTATTTACTGTAGTTTTCAAGATCAATAATGATTTAAACAAGAAAGCTTAAAAAAGCTTTGGGGCTGGAATATACTCAAAAGAGAGTTGTTTGTTCACTTTTAAACTATTTTAGCCACTGTGTAGCGTCATTAGATCAGAAATTGCTAAATGCTGCTAATACAAACAAATAAAAAGTGTTGTCTTATTTTTTTTTAAATAACAGATGAAAAAATAAATGTGCTAAAGATTTTTGGATAGTATGGCTTGTAGGAATCTTTGAATGGTAAAAGGAAATCACAGTATAAAATCAAAGACTGCATGTGTAAAAATCATAGGTATTCAAATACTCTGCAAAACCTGTAATACTGACATCATACTTGATCATGCTATTTTATTCACAGTTTTAGGGACCTTGATAACAGACTATTACTTACAAATAAAACCAAAAACAGTGCCAAAGAATCATGCTCACAGAAATGTTCCTTGGGAGTTTAGAAGTAAAATTGAACATAAATTAAAACTTATGGTCAGAGAGAGAGAGAGAGAGAGAGAGAGTAAAGAAAAACAGGATATGCATTTACATTGATTCACATGATCTGAATAAAATGATATATTATTATTTTTTTTTTTAGAAACAAGTTGCAAATGATAGGTCTAAAAGGAAGGAATTTAAACCTGGGGACAATAAGATGTTACCATGGTAATACACAAAACCTGAAAAAAAGAAGGAAGAACTGGACCTTGTCATACAACTACAAAGAATAAAAATAATAGCCATATCTGAGACAATGGAATACTGGTAAATTTGTATTTAAATATTCTGATGCTTACAAAACTATAAGAAAGGATACAAATTGTGGGGGATATAATGATTTTGGTTCATAAACAGTACATAGCTATTTAGAGCAAGAGGATGATGAAACTGAGATTCTAAGTATACTTTTGAAAGATATTATACAATGGGAAGTTTGTAAAATAGTGCTGGTGTATCATGGTCATAATATGTAAAAAAGTCAACATATTAACTTTTTAAATACACTAGAAGGATACCTAAATGAAATACCAAGAATTGTAATTGGAGACTTTAATTACCCCTGCATTGTTTGGTATAACAGTAGAACCAGTACCAACTATAAAACCATTTTATTGGACATTGTGAATTCACATAAGTTTACCCAAATGACAGACAATCCTACTTGTAAAAGTTCAAAATTGGACTTATTAATAATCACTAAAGACAAATTAATAAAAAAATGTTGAAATAAATAAACATTTGGGAGGTTCCGATCATGACACTATTTCTTTTGACATTTTGACTTCACATGAGGTAGATGGAGACATAATACATTATAATATGAGTACATTAGATACAACTACAATAGTAAAATGAGTTAAAATATAAATTGGCAAAGTACATATTTAAGATAAAACACTAACTATAGAAGGGTGGGATAATCACCTAACAATTTTTTTAAAAAGGAGGGAAAAGACTGTATCAGAAATATAAAAATAAAGTAAACTTCAGAAAGAAATGTCAGAACCAAATAACAACATTGCTAAAAATGGTCTATTACTCAAGAAACATAGATATGAGAATTCCCTGATAAGTGTAAAATACAATAGGAAATGTTTTTACAAATATGTTGACTCAAATATGAATGTACACACAATAGTAGGGTCTACTCATAGTAACAACAGGATTATTACCAGAAACTTTGAAACAGTAAATCCACTCTATGAATATTTTACTGAACTGCCTGTATTTATTACACTAATAATAGTTACTCCTTACCTATTTTAGCTGCACCATGTTCTAATATTTCAGTGGTAGATGTCTCTAAAGTACTATGTAAACTTAAAAAAAAATTTGTTTGATACAACTAGATAACTTCTCAAGTAACTTTGTATGTTTATATCTAACGAGGTAATTGAATGATTAACATGTTTTTAAATATGTTGCAACTAACAGTGGTACCTAAGGACTGGAAAAGATTATTCATTGTGTCAGTGTCTAAAGGAGATAACAAAAAAGAAAAATCTAATTGTAGACAAGTCTCACTAGTATCATAGGAAAATATTTTCTGAGATGTTTACTTACTCATTTGGAGATGACTGGTATCTGGAGGCCCAAACTAGACCTTTCACAGTATGGAGTTATAAAAGGAAGATTCTCTATTATCTGTTAAAAATGTTCCACCAGAGGATCTCTACATTATTAGCACAAGAGAACAATATCTAGTGATTTATCTCTATGTTACTAAGACATTGTATACCTTATTGCATAATCAGATACAAGTCTTCGCAGTCTAGATGTAAACTCAAACATTATTAAATGGATTAGAAACTGGCTAAACAATAAAGAATAGCAAGTTGTAATTCAGGGAACAGGATCAGGTTGGACATGTACTAAAAGGGAAGTCCCTCATGTCTCTGCATTGGGTCCAGTTCTCTTTAATATGGTGTTCTCAAACCTGTCAATAGCTCCACTTCAAATGTATAGATATCTAACTAAGTGAATGACAGCATTGGGATAGAGATAAAAGACTCAAAGGACATAGAATAGTTAAATAACATAATTAATTAGGTTGCAGAATTATTTAACATACTTAATTAGTTTGCAGAATTGGAGCAATAGCTTTGTATTAAGGGTCAGTAGTACTACAACTAAGGTAATTGTCTATGGTGCTACATGTGAAACTAACTTTGATATAAAACTAGGAAACAAACATATGGATATTTTAAAACAGATCAGAGGTCTAGGCACTATAGTTTGTTCAACATTTAACTGTAAACTGGCATACAGGGATAAATCCCTCACTATGGCCCAGGCAATCCGAGTTCAGTTAGTGGCTTGAGTGACTGATGGAGTATCAGGGAGGGGTGGGCAGGCTCATCACAGGTGGCAGGGCATTTGTCAATGATGCTCCCTCACAGGAGGTATAGTTCAAAGTGGAGAGTTGACCCTGGATCTAGTTGATGAGCACAGGAGGTGGGGAAGGGAGATGGTAGGACATATAATGAACATTTAACTATAAACAACATGCACTGGGTATAAAAGCAAAAGCATTAAGATAAATAGGTTAAATTTCTAACAGTATTATCGAGACAGATCCAATTATTCTCAAAAACGTATGTATTTCAACAGTAAGACTTATCACTGAGTACAACTTGAGTATATGCTCAATGAGAAATAAAAATGTTACAGGGGAGTACAAAATGATCTACAAAGAGAATTGATTAGATCAAAGGTCTTGCTTATACAGAGAAAGACTAAACTATCTTAATTTGCATACTACTTTATACAGATAAGTGAAAAGTAAATTATGTTTAGCTTATAAGGCAGCATTTCTGCTTCGATTAAGTAATTAAACCTTAAATTGATCTTTCAATATATAGGCATAAAAAATAGAGAGCCATGTTTCAAAATACATCAGAATAAAACTATTAAAAGGGATTATTATATAACACAAATGATTCCAAAACTATGGAACAAAATAGTTGTTGAAATACAGTAGACCACTTTAATAGTATTTAAGGAAAATGTGAATAATTGCATGGACAATAACAAGTAATCTCTCTCTTTTTTAATTTCTCCAAATCTTTTGGGTTTCTAATACCATAACAGGAATGGACCCCATTCCGAAGTCAAAGTATGATTAAAGTTCATGAAATTAGAATTGTTTCAGTCTTTGATGTCAGCCAAAAGTGCTCTTCGCAGCACCCCCAATGTGCCCAGTACTGACTCCTTCTGCAATTCGTATGGAATTACATGTATTGATAACATATCTAAATATGATTGTAGATTCTTTTTTATAAGACCCGTTGCTCCAACTACTATTGAAACTGGCTGGGTATCTATCTTCCACATTGCTCTCATTTCTGCCTGCAAATCCTGATATTTTATGACTTTGTGTCTCTCTGTGCGTAAGACACTGTAGTCAATGGATGTGGCGATTTCAATGAACAATGCTACTTTTCTCTTCTTTTTACGGACCACTATATCCATTTTTCTTGCATCTGTCTTTTGAACTGTTGGTATTGGGTGATACCATGTGATGTAGACTTCATAATTTTCTATGATACTTTGTGGTTCATGTTTCCAGTGTTTTTCAACCACTTCAGTACTATAATGTTTGCACAATTCCCAGTGCAAAAGTCTTGCCACATTATTATGCCTTTCAATGTATAGTCCTTCTGCCATTAGTATGTCACAACCAGCAATGAGGTGTGTGACTCTTTCCAATTCTGTTTTACAAAATCTACATTTATCTGTTTCTCCTACATGTTCAATGAACTTTGCAAACCAATGTGTATGTAGCCCACTATCTTGGGCTGCCAATATTAACCTTTCATCCCTTAGTTTGAATTCACCTCTCCTTAACCATTCCTGCATTCATTCCTGATCAACACGAGAATCTTACAGAAGTTTTCTAAACTTGCAACTATATTTATGCATATTCCACATTTCTTGCCTTCTCATCTGATCCTTCACCTTATATTCTTTCTTTTGTTTTTTTGGCACATTCAGTTGCTGCCTGATTTTTATCTACTTCTAGTTTGATTTCCATTCTGCTTCTGCTAGACTAAGTAGGGAAGTCATCTTATTTTCTACTCATGTTACAGAACTTTCACTACATTTGGGTCTTATGAGGTCAGCAGATATGTGTGTAGTCCCACGATTGTGGATCTATACATGTAATCAATTTAAAGGAGGCCCATAACTCCTATAGAACAGGGAATATATAATCTTGCTATGCACTGATTTTTATAAATCATTTGGTGAGCATGAAGCATCCTTCTTGTTTTCCTGTCTAATCTATCCAACATGTTTTGGGGCCAGTCAATCACTGCAAAACTGTAAGTTAGGACCGGTAGAGCAAATTGGTTTATAGCTTGAATTTTGTTCCTAGATGTCAGCACTGTTTTCAGGATTAATTTAAGTCTTCTGAAGTATTTCCTACTAAGTTTTATTCACATTTGTTCATGTTTTATTGTTGATCCTTCATCACCTCCCAAATATTTATACACTCCCTCTTGCTCAAGTTCTTTTGTAACACATTCTTGTCCGAAACTGATTTTTTCTTGGTGCTGCGGTTTTCCTGCTTTAAAGGTTGCTTTTGCACATTTATCAAAATCAAATGACATTCTTATATCATCTGAAAAAGTTTTGACAACATGCAGTTGTACTTTCAGTTCCTCATTTGATGAGCTATACAATTTTAAATCCTCGACAAAGAGAAGATGAAAAGTCTTAACTACACTTGGTTGTTGTCTAGGAGCCAAGTTATAGCCATAGCCTAAGCTGTTAAATAGGCAGCTTAATGGGTTAAGGACAAGACAGAATAGCAGCAGTGACAGAGACTCACCCTGGATTATCCCCTTTGAATTTTTATCCCTAGAATAATAATTTGTCCTTTATCGTGGTTTAATTGCAAAGTAGTCTGCCACTGTTTCATGGTCACTGTAATGCAATTGATCAGTGTAGGGTATATCTTATACATTTTTAAGCACTCTTTTATCCATGAACGTGGTATACTATTAAATATGTTTTTTATAGTCATTCCATACCATACTTAACTTCTTCCCCTTTTTACAGTTTTTCACTATGACTTTATTTAACAATAAATTATCCTTTGTTCCATACGACTTTCTTTTATTGTCCTTTTGTTCTATTGTCACAATTGAGTTTTCTTCTAAATTACTATAAACTCTATTGGAATCAATTCCAGTGTATAGTTTATACGTTGTCAGAAGGCAAGTTATTGGTCTATAATTTGTAGGGCAGCTTGCAGGTTCACTCTTAAGTAGGAGCATTGTTTTTCCTGTTGTTAGCCAGGCTGGTGTCTGTTCAGGGCGTGCTTATAAATAGTTCTTACTCATAGCTAAATCTTTGTGCAAAGTTAGATACTGCATCTGGGCCTGGGTTTTCCAGTTAGAGGCTTTTCTTAACTGTTTCAATCTCTCTGCCTGTTACTTATTTCCATTTCATAACCTTTACCTTTACCTTTAAACTTCTTATTCTTTCTTTTACTTCTTCTGTCCATTTAGCATCTTTGTTGTGTTCCACAAGATTTTCATTCATATGTATCTATAAAATGTATCTATTTCTTCTTTTTTGCTGTTCTTTCAATTTCTTTTACTTTGTTTCCCAATTCTCTATAAAACTTTTTTGGGTCATCAACCAGCTACTTATTTTGTACTAATTTATCTGCGTATCTTCTATGTTTTCCCACCTGTGCTGAGATTTTTAGTTTGTTATTTGCAGTAGTGAGTGTTAGATCCTAATCTGTTCAATTACTGCGCATTGCTTTTATCAAGTCTATCTTTCTAAGTATTTTTGTTGATCTGTTCCTTTTTCTATACTCTTCTAACTTTGATACTTCTTGTTTTAATTCCTTTATAGTTTTCACTATTCAGTACTTTCATGATGGTATTCGATTTCTCCCCTTCCTTTCCCTCACTACCCTGTGTTCTTGTGGTAGAACTTTATCAGTTATTAATTTTGCTGCACAGTAATATATCCTGTTTGTTCTGCAATGGTGGTACAGCATTGTCACCTCACAGCAAGAGGTTTTCCCATTTGATTCTCGGCTGGAGCGCCTTCTGTGTGGAGTCTGCATGTCCTCCCCGTGGTCAAGTAACATATAAAAACATGCAGGTAGGTGCATGCATGAATGGGTGTGCCTTCTTTGAAGGTTGGGCATGGGGCTGGCAACTTGGCACCATAAAAATCCACTGCCAATCATTAGCTGACCAGAGTTCCACTGTGGCGACCCCAAACTGGGAAAAGCCGAAATATATTACTTTTAGTAATATATATATATATATATATATATATATATATATATATATATATATATATATATATATATCCTGTTTACTTCTCTTATATCGTATGGATCTCAATGGACAGTACTAATTACTGTGCTCATTTGTTTTATCAAATTTCTGACTTTATGGGTTTTATTAACCTTCTGTAGTCTAGTTCTTTCATTGATCTTAATATAACTATCTAGCTCTAGTAAATCAATCAACTCCTCTCTTAACTCGTTTTTTTATAAACTGAGGACACATTTTTTGTTTTCCATTTCCTGTAGGCATTCTATAGAAAGTTCTAAAACATCTTCATGTGGCACATTCTCTTCAATTTCATCCTATGCCATCCGTGGCTCTGTCAGTTGGGAACTCACTGGCCTGTCACTCTTCAATATTGACTGAGTCAGAGTTTTCAGTTTTCTGTTCCTTCCCTTCCCTTGCTGTCCGGCTTCAAATGAACATTTATAATGGTTTCCTGTGAAAAGCTCCAAAATATCTTCATATGGCACCTGACCAATTACTTTCCATTCCACTGGTTTCCCCTTAATTTGGATGTCCATTGCTCTATCCTGTTGTGGTGCTTTCTGAATTAGATTTTCTACACTGAATCCTTCACTTCGCAAATACTCCATAACCTGAGTATTCTCCTGTCTGAGTGAGTCTGTGATACAAAAGGTCTAACTAACTGCTTGCATTATACTGAACTATGGGGTCTATATTACCAACTTGAACAGTTAAATTGTCAAGTGCAAAAAGATCGACACATATACGTCAATCTTCTGCTTCACTGAAATGTTTAAACACTGAAAAGCATAACATCGAACCATCATAGTTGGCCAACACCACCTCCCTAGCTCCGCATTGAATACGTAAAGTTAAACATGCAATGTACAACCCTACAACTAAACTTCACAACAAATATATATTATATTATACTATATTATTATATTATAAACATTATATCATACTATATTAAATTACTATTATGTATTTTAGTTGTAGGGTTGCAATCACATCTTTTAGTTTACGTATTCAATGTGGAGTCAGGGAGGCAGTGTAGGCCAACTATGATGGTTCGATGTTATACTTTGCAGTGTTTAAACATTTCAGTTAAGAGGTAGATCGACGTACATGTGTCGATCTTTTTCCACTCGACAATCTGACTGTTCGACTTGGTAATATAGACCCGATCTATGAAATATGTTTAAGAGAGAAAACATTACTCTCTGTTTACAATTGAAAAGTGGTCTCAATAATGCCAAATGATAAGGTTTTCTGAGTACTAGATGTATATCAAGGTTTCTGGAAGATACAGCTAGCTGAAAAAAAACTAGAAATGATGTATATTTAGTATACCGTTAGGAAGTTACATATTCTTCTGGTTCTGTTTGATATTTGTTTCTACCAGAGGTATTCCAAATAGCTGCTGTTTGACTGGCTGAATGTTTGGAAGGAGTTGTAAACAAAATTAATGAGCTTTTAATGTCACACACAAAAAAAGGATGGAAAAAAACTGTCACATCTCATAAAAAGACTAAGACAGCATAATGCCAAACTAAATAAGGGAAAATATAAAGCCAGAATGACAAATCTGTAATGCATGGGTCCCATTGTTTAAAAAAAATATATATATATTTTTGATCCTCAATCCTGCATTAATCAACCCCTTTTTTAGACACCCTATTGACCCAACCATTCCTCCGGGGAGTTAGAAACTACCAGTCCATTCATTTGCCAGGAAGGTAAACATCAGGTGCTAAGATTGGTATCATCATCCCCTTTGGAGATGGAGCTTTTTTGTTTATGCACCTGTTCCCCTTGGCTGTGGCAACTTGTGCTATAGCTGAGCTCAGACACGGACCATGTATTCTTCCACACATACAACATATCTGGTGTTTCTTGTCTAGTCAGAATATAATAGACGAGTCGTTGTGGGTTCTGTTCAAGCAGCTTTATTATGTGCAAACACATCAGGATTGAGGCTTAATGACTTTAACTTATATAAACTTATATACAAACTAGCTATTGCATTCATACATGCTCACTCTCTGGCTGCACTGTCAAAATGGCACTGAAGCTAGCACATGCTTGCTATTTATATGCATGTTCAGTCCTTGAAATGCTTCTTAAAGATACAGCACACACAGTCTGTTCTACACCTAGTAAAAAGCACTTAGTACAGTGTAAACAATCATCTGGCTTACCCTGTGGACCAGCCCATGGCTCCTTCCCAAGATAGACAAATTGACAATTACCATTCATCACCCACCTCCTCTAATTGGGCTCCTCCCATCACCCAGATTGCTAGCTAATCCCAGGTCAGTAGGACAAAAGTCAGAGCTTCATCTCTCTTTAGCATATGTCATATTCAAATATCCAATGGACTGAGACCTGATCCAGTAAAAAAAAAAAAAATAATCCATGCAGTAGTGCAAATGTCATTGTCATAAGACAAGTATACACTGGAGAGTTTTCAAGGAATGATGCAATACCTTGAAAGTTTGCATCTAACATATCTGAGATGACTGAGTCTCTGCAAAAACTGTTAGTGCAAGATGTAGCCTGAGAATTATTATTAGCAGGAATATAATACTTACAAAAGCAGTTAGAGATGCTCCTCTCTTAATGTACTGTAACATGAATAAGTTGCTTGTGTTGCAAATAGATTCTAGTCAGCATTTCACAGGAGCTGAAATCCACCAAGAGAACAGACCAACTGGCTATATATCAACAGCATTTACTTAGATAAAAATGGCACTCTTGGGAATACTATATTGATGTGAGAAATTTCATGAATATCCATCCATCTTCAGTCCCTTTTTCCCATTTTGCACATGGGGTCAGTGTGTCACTTCAACAGTAACAATCATCTTGAGCCAAAGTTTACACCATCGGGTGGCTAGCCCTGCCACTGGAATTCATCCGTACCACTCACTCGCAAACACACTAACACCTACGGCCAGATTAGAGTGTCCAATCCACCTACTGCATGTCTTTGAAATATGGGAGGAAACCGGAGCACCTGGCGTAAACCTACATGACCACAGGGAGGACATACAGACTCTGCACAGAAGGCACCCAACCAAGAATCAAACCGGAGAACCTCTTGCATAAGGTAACAATGCTAACCACTGCACCACCACAGCCACCCTATGTCTATGATATATAAGTTCAGGTATAAACAGAGTGTAGACCCTTCAAACATATCCAAATGGTCCTTGTATAAGGAACCTTCTAGACTACAGGAAATATTGTTTAATCTACAGAAGTATGATCTGAAAGTGAAATACAGACTAGTCAATGAATTATGCATAGCAAATGCAATGAGTAGACTAAATTTACCAGAGAAGTATAAAGAATTAGAGCTTGTTTTGCAAATACTGCAATTACCAGTGGCAGAAAAAAAAGATAAATAAAATACACTGGTGTCATGATGATGAAATGTATCTACTCAAATGTGTTACAGTTAGAGGGTGGCCTCAGCAAAAAACATTAGAAAGGAAAGAAATGCAGTGTTTTTTTTTTAATCATATAAGAAATAAGTTGTATCCAGGGTTTCATGTCAAAAGCTGTCAAAATAAGAATACCCATTATCTTAGAAAACAAATGCTTGACAAGCTATATCTGGGGATAGTAAAGTGCAAAGTAAAAGCAAAAGATATAATGTTTTGGCAAGGTATGTCACCTCAAACAGATCAAGCAACATATATTTGTGCCATCTAAAAGGCATACCATAACAACAATTCAAAGGAAAGAATACTAGCATACTCAGTTTGAGATCATCCATGGAGATGCATGAGTACAGATGTGTTCTATTTCAAGGAAGCAGTGTATCTCATATCTGTGGATTATTATTCCATGTTTCTTGAAATAATGAACCAGACACAACAAGTGCAAGTGTAGTTATATATATATATGTGTGTGTGTGTGTGTATATGTGTATATATATATATATATATATATATATATATATATATATATATATATATTTATATATATAGATGATGGAGTAGTAAGTTTGTTTTTATGGGTTATGAGTTTATTCCTCTTATCGTATAGTTTGTTTATACTAGCATACCTCTCAACCTCTCTGCACAAGAAATTTGGACAAAGCCAAAAATAATGAGGGAGGAGCGAAGACCTTAACTTGGGGGCAGATTTTAAATATTGCACTTATATACTTAGAAAGTTGCTAGATTAACATATTTTGCATTGATATGCATTTTCAGAAGAATATAAAGTCTGAAAATCAAATGTCTGTCATTGTTTAGTGATTTCAACTCTCAAAGATTTGCCACAAAACCATAAATTTTATAAGGAAAACACCGAAACTATGAGGCAAAATTCTGGATGTTCTGTGAAAATCTGGACAGTTGAGAGGTATGTATACTAGACTTGCACCACAGGAATTTATTCCTGAATTTGGCATTATATTTATATCTTATGGAGACAGATGTCTCAATGTATACTTTGAGGTAGGCTTAGAAGTTATCTTCAATGGGGTCACTGAGGTGAGGTGAGAAGGGTGCTTACATTTCATCATAGGTTCATAGGTGTATCATAGGATAACAACTACTAGACCTTTATAAGCCTAGCCATGCAACTCAAATGTGTCCCACAAGATCTCTCAGTGTGAAAAAGGAAACTCAGAAAAGAGAGCCAATGAATCTGTCTTTTTTTTGGGGTAAATTTCAGTTACTGGCTCGTAAGTGCACTGCCTAGATGCCAGCAAATAAGACATTTAGAGAACCTGAAAGAAAATCAATCATAAAAGGTGAGGAGAAATACTGGCTTTGAAGAATCTTGCAGCTGTACAGCAAAAAACAGTTCAAGCTCCAGCTTTGGTACAAGAACTGACTTCCATTAATCTGGTGGGAAAAAATAACTCAAATTTCCTCAGAGCTGACTGAAATAAATAAAACATTAAATGAGTATATTAGCGAAAATAACAAAAGGCTGAGGAAATGGAAGACACTTTAAACAGGTATTCAAATAAACTGATAAAACTGCAAAAGTCAGGGGTCAAAATGAAGAAAAGGTTGAGTGAGTATGAGACTGCTCAAGAAGAGATGTTTCAAAAAATGGTAATGTTAGATGACATAGGACAGAGCACATAGGGAAAAGCTAAGATTTTCTGCTGTACCACAGAAACTGTAAGGAACAGATTGCATTAATTTTAAGAAAGCGCAAATAAACAACTGGACTAGAATTCTACAGCAAGAGTTGTTCACTGAAAGGGCACATTGTGCATATACACCAAACCTGGCTATGAAAAAGCATCCAAGACCTCTAACAGTAAGGATGCAATCCTACCTGCTGAAAGAGGTGATTTTGACAAAACTGTGGCAGAAGGGCAAAGTAGTTAAAGTTGGAGACAGTAGATTATTTGTGGAAAATGACACTCACTGTTCACTAGGCAGCAATCAGGGAATGTCGAGAAGCAGGTGTAAGATTGCAGCTGCTGTATCCAGCTATCTTCAGAATATTTTTTTGCAGAGGGTCAAAGTCATTTTATGATGTAGAACATTCTAAGGAGGAAATACAAAAGTCTGATGAACAAAAAGTGAGCTATCAAACAGAAGGAGATTCTGCTTCTTATTTGTCCAATAATAAAACTCATAGAAAGACTATGCCAATTAAACATTTTCCAATGTTCCAAAGAAAAATGCTTGAGGAACTGTAAAAAGCATAGAAGAACCAGAAGTGTGTTTTAAATGAACTAGAAACTGGAGCTGGGAGATTGAGATCGACAGAAAGAAAGCAAGCAGCTCAGAAATTAATGAAGAAATGTGGATTAGAAAGCATCAATCACATTTGTGAAATATGGTGGAACATGAAAACCTGGAAATATTGGATCTTTTTGATTGTTAACCTTGTTGGGGACTTCAAAGCATATTCCCTACTTCATGTCATTAATGTTTGGAAGAACTTTAAGGAGAGAAGAAGAGGAAGAAAAGCAGTAACTATAAGTAAAACAGTTTTTGTTCTTAACAGTGTTTTTATAAAAAACATGATGTATACAGCATGTTATAAAATAAAACTTTTTCAGTTATTTTTGTGTGTAAGAGGGATATTAAAGTAAACAGGTGCCTTGTTTTTCATTCTTTTGTTCTTGCACATTTTTAAAACTGTAGGCACTGCAGTGTAAAAACAGAAGAAAGCTTGGACAAAAGAGCAAGATATAAGTAAAACTTATATGCTTTTCTTACTTTTGTTTTGGGAAATGACTGGATTAGGCCCTTGGCCTAATCTAATAACTACTTTTAAAGGGAAGCAAGTAAGTAAAGGAACATTACATGCAATGAAAAGTTTTCCTTTATCAAATAAATGTTCACAGTGCAACATGAGAACCTTGTATTTGAAGGCAAGTGTGTATTTGGTTCTTATGTTTCTGTGCAGACAACCTAATAACGGCAATAAAAGCAGAATACTTTTTTTCTTTCAGAGGCTAGAAGATAATGTTTTCTGAAAGCATTCAAAACTGTTTTCTACATCTGGGAGAGGAATAAAGCTAAGATAAAAACAGACAATGATTAAAAATAGAAGCACAGGCTGTACCATGCATCTTAGCATGGATAACCTTCATTATAGGTCATTTCAAGCCTATGAGTGTAGCTGTCAGTCTGGGACAATTGTTCCTATTAGGAGGGTTAAACTTCATTATTTGTATATGGACATAGTTTGCGTGTTTCCATTAAACTAATATGATAAGGGGATATTCTGGGGGATTTTATTTTTTGAGAGTTTTCATTTAAACAAAAAGTCTTGTAAGATGTGACATAGGTTCAAATGACTATGACAATAAATAACTGTATAAAACATCAACCTGCCAAGCATTAGTGTATGTATGTAACACAAACCCTGAAACTAGACATTTAAAAAAAGTTATGTATAACACGGGGATAATAACTTCTTATCATAATGACAACACTTTCCAAATTATCTTTAAGTATGAATGGTATCATGGCTATATATAAAAAAGAAGTGTGTGTGTGTGCCTTCTGTGGAAGGTTGGGCACCGGGCTGGCAACTCAACACTGTAAAAACTCCACTGCCAATCATGAGCGGACAGGTGATCCGCTGTGGCGACCCCTAACCAGGAAAAAGCCGAAAGAAGAAGAAGAAGAAGAAGAAGTGGACTACATTACAAATGTAGAGTACAAATAGCTATGCAACAACAAACACATTTAGAAAGAATTGAGCATGTGAATTTGATAAAGAAAGGATTTTAGGATGGTTATTCAGCGGAACACCTGTGACAAAGAAAAATGGGAATGCTTATGTTAATTGCTAGATGAGGCTCAATAATGACAGAAAAGAGAAAAAAAGATAACAATTATAGATTTTTAGTAGTAAGGGGCTAGTGGCAAGGGAGGATTATGCTGGCATGTCTGTATATTCCACCTAAAACTGCTACAGTGGAGCTAAGAAAATTATGAGATTAAAAATAAGCTTTCAGTTGGGAATATTAATTAGAGGTTGGGACTGGAATTTGATTTGCAACAGTGAATATGTATCTGGGAGGCATAGAAGAAAAAATATAACAAAGAGAGTACATTTTTTTAAAAATTTGTGAAACTACTTGGTATGGAAGATGTGAATTCAGTAGTAGGAGCTCAGAGAGAATGTGCATAGTATTCCCCAAGGTATAAAAATATGGGCCAGTCTTGACAGAAATTATATTTCACAGGAGCATGTGCATTTAACTGAAAGTTTTGATTTACATCCAAAAACTATTTCAGACCATGCGCCAATAGCACCTAAAATAAAAATGCAGAATAATGAAATAAAAATGACACACTGGCACTTCTCCACCTATCTGTTAAAAAGAGAGGAATTTATGGAATGGGTAGTGAAAATTATTCTAGAGTTATTAGGTAAGGGAAATATACCTAGGGAATGGGATAAAATGAAAGTGGAGTTTAAAAACATGATAGAAATAAAAGAAAAGGAGTTATAGTTAAGAAGAAGCAAGAATTATTTAGAGGGGCTGACAATGGTTAAAGTATTACAGAACAGGTGGAATTTCACAGAACAAAAAGAGATTCAACTGCAGAGTGCTAAAGAGAAAATAAGGGACTACCTTAATAATATGCATGTATTTAGAAAGACTGCTGTTAAGCAACTGTTTTTTGATAATATCTCCAAAGCACAAATGCTTTTAGTACATTGACTCAGACAACAGAAAGTAGAAAACAGTTGTTGTTAAGTTTAGACAGCTACAACAAGGATAATAACAAGAGATTCTGGGTACGGTTTATGACCCCCTTATTCCATGGTAAAGCTGTAACTGTTCTTTCCAAACTGTCTGATAATGACTGCTCAAAGTATAATGTTGTATAAAGCTGTTTGCTAGAATATTTTAAGTTAACACCTGAAGCTTACAGGAAAAGGTTTCGTGAGCACTGACCCAAGGCAGATGAAAGTGTGTGTGAATATGTTGCTGAACTAAGCACTTATTTTCATAGATGGGTGAGTGGATGTCAGGTCACTACTTTTGAAGGGCTGGCAGACCTTTTGGTGAGGAAAAGAGCCCTTAGCACTGTGCCTGAGGACATGAGAATCTGGTTAGCTGATAGATAATGTCTTACTGTAGATGAGTTGGGGAAGAAAGGAGACCTATACCTAGCAAACAGGGCATCCCTGCACAGAATAGGGAAACCCAGTGCTGCTCATGGGTCTAAGGCAACACATGGTGGGCAGCCCAGACTACCCCCAACAGAATCTGCCAGTAGCAGGGGAAGCCACTATCCAGGTACATGTCCAGGACCTAGAAAGCAACCAATGGGGCCATGTAGCATATAGATGTCTACAGAGGCAAGGTGGAGAACAAAATGTGGGAGAGCCAGTAAGTGGGAATGACAAAATGCCAATAGTAGGTTGTCTTGAGACAATAAGGGTACCAAACTACCACCCTGCAGATGTCCTGATAGGGAATGATTTTGATAATGAAGTACCATGTGTTCATGCAGTTAAACGCAGTAAGGCTTGGAGACAAGCATGTGGGTCTGGTAGCCAGGGGGAGACCCCATACAGACTGCACATGCCCCCCCAGGACTGGTCAGGTGGTTACTTCAGGGAGGGAGCTACCTTGTAGCAGCGAGACTGAAGGTGAGCCACAGCTGCCTTTTGGTACTGATTTTTCCTTGGAGAGAGTAACTGAAAGGGCAGAGGTGAGTAGTAGTACCCAGGCTGACTGTGAGGCATCGCTGTCAGAGGATACCAGATTTCCTGTGGAAGGGGAGCTGGGAAGGGTTACAAAGAGAGAGTTGAGACAGGCTCAGCTCTCAGACCCTACATTACTAGGCCTGAGGGAGGTAGCTAGTGAGTCACCTACTTCTCAAGGGAAGGGGGAATCTGTATACTGGGACAAAGGATTACTGTATAGAGAGTGGACTCCTGAGGGAGAACTAGAGAATGAGAGAATACAGCAGTTGGTAGCGCCTAGAGCCTACCATCTATCACTTTTAGCCATAGCCCATGATATTCCCTTTGCAGGTCATATGGGCATAAAATATACAAAGAGATATAGTATGCAGAACTGTCTATTGGCCTGGGATTTCCAGAGATGTAACAGGGTACTTCAGGACCTGTGAACAGTGCCAAAAGGTAGGCAAGGCAGGAGAGAAGGTGAAATCTCCTTTGATGGCTTTCCCTGTGATTGAGGAGCCATGTAGGGCCAATGAATACCCCAAGTTCCACAAAGAAAAAGTATATCCTAGTGGTAGTATATTATGCTACCAGATACCCTGAGACAGTATCTGTGTCCTCCATTGAGGCAGAAAAGGTGGCAAATGCTTTGTTAGAGATTTTCAGCAGGGTAGATTTCCCAAAAGAAATACTGACTGACAGAGGTGCCAGTTTCATGTCAGACCTTCTGGCTTGTCTGTGGAAGTACTGTGGGGTGAAGCACCTAAAGACCACCCCTACCATTCCCAGATTAATGGTCTTGTTGAGAGGTTAAGCTCTACACTCAAGACCATGCTACAGGCATTTGCAGAACAGTTTAAAAGGGATTGGGTCAAATATTTGCCCCATCTGTTGTTTGCTTACAGAGAGGTTCCCTGGTTATCCACAGGTTTTCACCCTTTGAGTTGCTGTATGGGCATAGGGTGAGGGGACTTCTAGATTTAATTTGAGATGAGTGGGAGGGTGAGTGTGAATCCCGTAAGGAGTCTGTCATGGCACATGTCTAAACCTCAGGACAAGGCTCGGGGAACTCATGGGCTTGGCTCAGGAGAACCTGGCAGAAGCCCAACAGCAGAAAAAGGTCTGGTATGACAGGAATGCTCGAGTTAGAGAGTATGCTGTGGGGCAGCAGGTAATGGTTCTCATTCCTATCAGACACAACAAGCTGAAGGCAGCCTGGGAGGGACCCTACAAGGTGGTAAGGAAGGTCAGTGATGTTAGCTACATGGTGGAATTGCTAGGCAGGAGGCAGGGGCACAAACTGTACCATGTTAACATGATAAAACCTTACCATGATAGGGAGGCCCTTGTGCTGAGTATTTGCAGTGGATTGCAGGAGGAGTTTGAGGGAGATCTGGTGCCTGATCTCCTCAGTGAGACTTGGACTAACACCTCAGTGGAAGGGGTAGCAATGTCCCAGCAGTTATCCCCTACCCAGGTTCAAGAAATCCAAGCAGTGTTATAGGAGTTTGGGGACATGTTCACTGGGAAACCAAGGTACACCCACCTAGTGCAACACCATGTGGATACAGGACCCCAAGGACCTATTAAGCAGGCCCCTTATAGGGTGCCTGAGAGAGTCAAACAGACTCTGAGGGAGGAGATATAGGAAATGTTAGAACTAGGAGTAATTCAGGAGTCCAGCAGTCCCTGGGCCTCCCCAGTGGTGCTGTTACCAAAGAAGGATGGCAGCATCAGGTTCTCTGTGGACTACAGGAAATTAAATAGCCACACAGAGTCAGATGCTTACCCCATGCCTAGGACAGATGAAGCCCTAGAGCAGCTGGTTGGGGCTAAGTATCTTACCACCATTGATCTTACCAAGAGTTACTGGCAGGTGCCTTTACCTCCCAGTGCTAGAGAGAGGTCAGACTTTGTGACTTCTTTTGACTTGTATGAGTTCACAAAGATGCCCTTTGGGATGAAAAATGCTCCAGCAACTGTCCAGAGGCTGGTAGATCATATCCTAGCAGGAGCAGGAGATTTTGCTCTTGCTTACCTAGATGATATTGCCATCTACAGCCATTCCTGGCAAGAGCACCTTCAGCATGTCAGGGAAGTGCTGGGCAAACTACAGAGTGCAGGGCTGACCATTAAGCCCAGTAAATGTCAAGTGGGTTTGGCAGAGGTCTCCTACTGGGGACATAGAGTAGGGAGTGGTAAGATCAGGCCAGAACCTGCCAAAGTAGAAGCTATTCAGGCATGGCCTGAACCTGTTAACAAAAAGCAGGTGAGGGCGTTTTTAGGGACAGCAGGGTTCTACAGAAAGTTTGTCCCCAGTTATTGGACCATAGCTGCTCCCCTCACTGACCTGACCAGCCAGCAAAATGCCAAGTTACTAAGGTGAATCCAAGGGTTTGCAAGCATATTATATAACAGTGCAGCACCACAGTGGGGTTAGCAATGCCAACACAGATGGGCTCTCAAGACAGGAAACGGGGTTAGGTATTCCCAGATAGGCTCAACCCTCTCAAGCAACATTTCTCAAGGGTCACTTGAAAAACTAGCTTGAGTTTTCAGAGGGGGGAGAATTGTGAAGGCTGCCAGCCCAGCTAGCTGGTATTTTGTAAATAATTCTATGTCATTTGCAAATATTAATACGATCCATAGGCTTGTCTTACAAATGTAAGAGAACTATAAGTTATGTGTGTGTTAAACTGTATGTTATGTGCTAAGCTTCAAGAATGTAACCACAGTGTACCCTACTAGAAAAGAACAGAATTAACTTGCAAACTCTAAGAAAATAAGTGAATTGTTTACGATGATGTTTATCTCAGTTAGGAGACAGAATGTCTGCAGCTAGAAATTCTTTCTATTGTCTGGAAACAGAAATAATTACAGGTTTCAAAGGAAAAAGTGTTTAACTGTTTTACAACTTCCAGTTCCAGGCAAACTTCTGAAAAATAAGTATTTTGACACAGAGGTGACAAAGAATGATGTAATCTGAGATAACCCAGCAGAAATGTTTGATAGTAACTTAAGAACTATCTCAGAGAGTGAGTCTGTACATTTTGTATTTGTCTTTGGATCTGACAACATCCTCTCATCACCACTTCCTTTGCTCTGTAAGTAAGTCATTTGGGGTAAAGTATCTCTTAGCTATAGATAGGAATACAGTAAAGATTAGTTTAGATGTTTTCTGTATTTATTTGAGACTGTCCTGCAATGTTGTTTTGAAGTATTTCTTATGATTCTGAACTCTGTCACTGTGCTGAGTTATTGAGTATTGTGTTGTGCTTTTATTATTATTAAATATATTTAAACCTTTTAATTGTGGCTGGTTTGTTTAGAGATATTTAAGCTCTTAGAGTACTTGCATATGTATTTGGTGACACTGTATAGGCCACTCCTAAATAGCCTTAAAACGTTTGGTCACACTTACCATTTGGATAATAGTAACATTACACAGTAGAATTGGTCACCCTTTGGGAAGGGCCTTATAGTAGCTGATAAAGGGTGGCTGGTGGCAGCTGGTACTACCTTTCAGTCTAGGCAGAAGGGGGTATAGCTAGTAAACCTGTGCCAGCCTTTCCCATGAGTGTGTGTATGTGTGTGTGTGTGTGTGTGTGTGTGTGTGTGTGTGTGTGCATGTGTGTGTGTGTGTGTGTGTGTGTGTGTGTGTGTGTGTGTGTGTGTGTGTGTGTGTTTGTATATAAATCAAATATCAAACTGTTTGTGTGTCAGCTACTTGGGCAGGGGCATGAAGCACTGGTTGGACAAAGAGGGGGCTGGAGGTTTTGGCTTGACCACTCAGCTAAGATCTTAAACCTGTAGCTGTGCCAGTGGTGAGTCTTATTGGGGATCTGGAGAGAGACAGAGAAACCAACCACAGACTGACTGCAATCTCTGTGTACTCTTAAGGAAAATTGTACTTTACTTTGTGTGTACTTGCCATCCTTCCAATGTACACATCCCTCACTGGTGTTAGTGGTGAGGATTGAGGCACCTTGGTTACTCTACCAGTGCAGGGGCATCACAAATAGAACAATGATGATTCAGCGGGAAGGCAGAATGTAAGAAAATACCACTGCAGTTGATAGGTCTTGCTGCAGAGAAGGCATACAATAGAGTAATCTGGGATTTTATGAGCAGGACAATGGAAGCCTTTATATTCCCTGATAAAATAATAAGGATGATTGTTGTTCTAAATATAGGGCAAATAACAAAGGGGAAAGAGGACACCCCTGCCTTGTTCCTCTGGACCCATCCACTTTAATTTTCACCTCCAATCCCTTATATAGCCTCCTAATCAACCTTGTAATTTTTTTTCAGGAAATGCAAATGCTTCTACTGCCCTGCTCATAAAGTCCCAGCTTCCTCTGTCAAATGCTTTCTCTGCATCAAGACCCACCAACAACATTATTTTTTTTTTTCTTATAATCTGCTTCCCTCTGGATCGTCAGTGTTCTGTTAATGTTGTCAAATGTTTGCCTCCCCTCCACAAAACCACATTAATCCATATCTATCAATTATGGCATTACTTTTGTCATTCATTTCACCATTATAGACATGAACACTTTATAATCATGATTTAGTATTGAAATGGGCCTATATGGAGCTTGCTCTGATGGATCTTTACCCACTTTGGGTATTGCAGCTACCATTGCTTTCTTCCATAATGTTGGTACTTCTCCTTCTCTTAAAATACTGTTAAACAAAACCTACCAGATCTTTATCGGTTTTTACTCTCCTAGCTTCCAAACTTCCACAGGAATATCATCTATTCCTGGGGGACTTTCCTGTAGATTGGTTATGCATCACAATGTTTATTTCATCTCTTCCTATCCTAACTGTTAGTAATTGAACCTCATCTGCCTCTAACCTTGGCCTATTTAATTCTTCCATAAAGATTTCCATTTGCATCTTTTCTTGATTTCCATATTTCTATGCTTTATACAGACTTTCATAGAATTTCTGAAATCCTTATAATACCTCTACAGAATATTTTATTACCTTCTTTGTTATAGGCTCCCTAAGCTTGGCAATAACCCTTTCTACTTTCTGTTGCCTGAGTTGTTGTGTTAGAAGTTTTTGTGCTCTACTGTTATTATCAAAAAACAGTAGCTTAACAGCAATCTTTCTAAAGTTGTGCATATTATCAAGGTAATCCCTTATTTTCTGTGTAGCATTCTGCAGCTGATTCTCTTCTTGTTCTGTGACATTCCCCCTATTCTGCAATACTTTAACATCTGTCAGTCCCTCTAAATAATTTCTGTTACTTCTTAACCATAGCTCCCTTTCTTTTATTTCTACCATATTTCTAAACTCCATCTTAATTTTATCCCACTCCCTAGCTAAATTTTCAGAATAAATTTCGGCCCTGTCTAATAGCTCCTGAATAATGTCCACTACCCATTCCTAAATTCTTCTCTTTTCAACGGATAGGTGGGAAAATGCAAGTGCCTCATTTTTATTTCATTACCCTGTGTTTTTATTTTAGTTATTATTGGTGCATGATCTGAAATAGTTATTGGGTGTGTATCAAGACCATCAATTAAACCACCTGCAAAGAAAATAGGGGACTCAGAAACTCAAGGATATAACTGGTATGGCAGTCAAGAAAAGCTGGCTCTATTTGCAGATGATATTGTTTTATACCTGACAAAACCAGAAAGAGACATTACAGTGTTGTGTAACACTTTGAGACTGTTTCAAATCTTTTAGGGATACAAAATTAATGAAGCTAAAACAAAGGCAATAGCACTATATTATGTACCCACACACAAATTGATTCAGCAATATCTATATTCATGGGAACATAATAAAATTAAGTATTTAGGAGCATGGGTTAAAAATTATTCTGGTGTGGCAGCTAAGGACATGTGGAAAGAAACTAAACAAAAGATAATACAAAATCTGAGCATATGGAAGCTTTGTTGTATGGATATGGATAGTAAGATACAATCAGTCAAAATGTTTTTAGTCCCTTTAGTCTTATACACAGGTCAGGCATATTTTTATCAACCAGAGGAGAAGTTGTGAATAGCAGTTAATAAAGAGCTGAAGGACTTTATCTGGGAGGGGAAGATGGCAAGAGTCAGGTGGGATAAGATGATTCTTCTGGTAGAACAGGGCAGAATGGGATTACCCAATTTGAAGGGGTATTTCAGAGGTACACAGTTAAGGCTCCTATACATAGCACAAGCAGGAAACTATTTTCAAAGTAGAAAGGCAATGATGTTGAAACAGGGGGAAGCTCAAGAAACAATGAGAGACTGGGATTTTGGATGCAGACCTTTATGGAGAATAACAATAATCATACAGAATATTATATCCATAAAGTAGCAGAAAGTATTCTGAGAACTAAGCCAACATAGGAATGGAGAAAAGAGATTCTGCCAATAGGGATGACTCCAATTAGAGCTACAGACAATAGGCAACAGGGGCTGGAATTTATAAGAGAAAACTGGCAAAGGAACAAAGGTATTAGGAGCAAATAACTAGAGAGTGAGAGGTAATAAAATGGGAAGAGGCCAGAATTCATTTGGACTGCAGGTTAGAGACTGCCTTCCCTGTCAAGGATTGAAATCAAAGTATAGGCAAAGAGGAAGAAATAGGGGATCATAAACAAAACACCAGCACTGGTAGAGTTTTTAATAGAATCTAGACCAGAAACTGCCATTAAAAAGGAATAATTGGTACAGCATATAAAATATAGATTACTAACTATAAGAATCAATCAGATGAGGTTAAAAAGGATTGGGAAGAGAAATTGGATAAGCAATTCACAAAGAAACAATAGGAGGATATATGTATGTTTCCCAAATATGCAGGATTTTTGCTTGGAAATGTTTACATAGATATTTTATACCCCCAAGTAGACTCCAGAGAATTTTTCAGGTAGACAGCAAATGTTGGAGGTGTGACAGGGAAGAAAGAGGTACTTGGGAACATATTTTCTGGAAGTGCAGTGGGTTGGTGGACTTTAAGGTTTCCCTGTGGGTTGCACTGTCAGAGATGATGGCTGGGCGGATTGGTGTGATGAGGGAGATGATTTTTCTGAGCTGTGATACAGAATCAGAATTGCCTAGACATGGTAAGGCCTTGCTGTGTATAATTATGGTGGCTGCCAAAAAAGCAATTACTAGAAAATGGAAATCAAAATCTAAACCAACTATATAAGAAGTAGTGAATATAGTAACATAAATAAAATAACTTGGATTGAAATCTTTAGAAAAGGGTAGGAGCAAACTACATAGAAAAATGGGAATTGTGGGAACAATACATACTGGGGAGGAATGAGGTTTAAAAGAAGGCAGGACTTAAATGAGCTATATAACGTTTGAAAATGATTGAGTAGGTTATAAATAATGTATAATGTTTGCAACTGGGAGTGTATCAGTATGGTTTGTGATGTAAAATGCTTGCAACTAGGATTGTGTAAGTCTAGTCTATTTTCATTTATATAAGTTATGATTGCTTATGTCATAAGTGATGGTTTAATAAAGATGTTTCTTGTTTTAAAAGAAGGGGCAAGAACTGAATAATTTATGTAATGTTGCTTAGGTTATAAGATATATATAGCAATATATGTGAAGTATGTTTGTTAATGTTAATAATACAGTTTGATTATTTTTGTATAAATGTAAGTTTGCCTGTCTCAACTGATAATTCAATAAAGATATTTTAAAAAGTAATAAGGTTGATTAGGAGGGCATATGAGGGATTAGAGGTGAAAATTAAAGTGGGAAGCTCCTCTCTGATAAGTTCTGTTTGAGCAGAGGAGCCAGTCGGGGGGGGGGTTCCCTTTCCCCTTTGTTATTTGCATTATACTTACACCCACTGGCAAAGAAAATAAGATACTCAGAAATTCAAGGATATAAATAGTATGGTAATCAAGAGAAGTTGGCTTTATTTGCAGATGATATTATTTTTACCTGATAAAACTAGAAAAGGAGATTTCAGTGTTGTGGAACATTCTGAAACAGTTTCAAGTCTTTTCGGGATACAAAATTAATTAAGATAAAACAAAGGCAATAGCTATAAACTAAGTACTCACAAACAAATTGGTTCAGCAATACCCATATTTATGGGGACATGATAAAATGAAGTACTTAGGAGTACAGCTTAAAATGGATTTCATCATGGCAGCTATGGATGTATGAGAAGAGACTAAACAAAAGATAATGAAAAACTGAGAAATTGGAAGCTCTGTGTTATGACTATGGATAACAAGATACAAGCAGTGAAAATGTTTTAGTCTTGGCAGATTTTTATCAACCAGAAGTTGCAGATAGCAATTAGTAAACAGTTGAATGATTTTTATCTGGGAGGGGAAGAGGGCAAGAGTCAAGTGGGAGAAGATGATCCTTCCAATAAAACAAGGAGGTTTAGGATTACCTGATTTGAAGGGATATTTTAGAGCTACACAGTTAAGGCTCTTATGTAAACTACAAGCAGAAAGCTATAAATTAAAGTGGAAAAGGATGATGATGAAATGGGGGAGCTCAAGAAATAAAGAAAGATTAGGATTATGGATCCAGATCCTTCAGGAGAATAACAATAACCATACAGAATATAACATTCTTAAAATAGCAGAAAGTATTCTAAAAACTAAGCCACCATGGTAATGGAGAAATGAGATTCTGATGATAGGGCTGATTGCAATTAGGAGTACAGAGAACTGGCAAGAGGGGCCTGGAATTTATTGGAGAAAACTGGAAAGGAATCAAGGCATCAGGACCAAATAATTAGAGAGGGAAAGATAATAGAATGAGAAGACAGCAATAATTCATTTGGACTGCAGGCTAGAGATTGCCTTCCATATCAAGGATTGATATCAGAGTATAGGCAAAGAGAAAGGATCAGAGAGATCTTAAGTAAAAGGCTAGCACTGATAGAATTTTTAGAAGAATCTGGAATTGAACCAGCTGTTAAAAAGGATAATTAGTAGGGCATATAAAATACTGCATGATAACTACAGGAATCAATCAGAGGAGGTTAGAAAGGTTTGAGGAGAGTGACTGGATAAGCAATTCACAAAGAAACAATGGGAGGATACATGTATGGCTCCCAAATATGCAACAATGTGTAGAAGATTTAGGATCTCAGCTTGGAAGTGTTTGCATCGGTATTTTTATACCACAAGCAGACTCCAAGGAATTTTTCCTCAGGTAGACTGCAAATGTTGGAGGTGTGATGGGCAAGAAAGGGGTAACTGGGAACATATTTTTCAGGAGCACAGTGACTTGGCCGACTTTAAAAATTCCCTGCAGACTACTCTGTCAGAAATGCTGGCTGAGCAAATTGCTGTAACCAAGGAAATGATTTTTTGAGCTGTGATACAGAATCAGAATTGCCTAGTTTAATTCTAGTGGCTGACAAAAAAAAGTAATTACTAGAAAATGGAAATCAAAGTGTAAACTAACCATACTAGAAGTACTGAATGTAGTAACAGAGATAAAAGAACTGAAAGTGTGATCTTTAAAAAGGGGTAGATTCAAATTCCATGGAAAATGTGAAATGTGGAAACAATGCATGTGGAATAATGTTTTGGAGGAGGAATGAGGTTTAAGGGAAGGAAAGAATAGAATGAGGAATTTAATGTTTGACAATGACTGTACAGAAGATTGTAAGTGATGTATAATGTTTGCAACTGAAAATATATCAATACGGTGTGTTTTAATTTATATAAATGTATGGTTGCCTATGTAAATGATAAATCAAAAAAAGATGTTTCTTGTTTAAAATAAATAAATAAAAATGTATTCCCCTATCTTCCTCGAATTTCCCCAACATTTTTAGCACACCCACATCTCCCCCTCTGATCACCTCAGAATAAGTCTTAAATGTTTTCTCCAGGGCCAAAAACACTAACTCCATGGGTTCTGATAATATGCCAAGTTGCTTTCTTGTCAGAACTAAATACTATCTGATAGACTTGTTGCTAAGCCTATTCAACCTCAGCTTCTCCACCAGATTCATGCCAGAGAAGTAGAGAACTATGGTAGCCATCCCACCCCACAAGGGGAGATCCTATACTGATCCAGGAAACTATAGACATATAAGCCTCACCACCCTTATCTGGAAAGCAATGGAACACATCATTATGGAGCTTATTAACAAGGGAATAGATGATCTACAAGCCTTGGACCTAAGCCAATTTTGGTTTGTTAAAGACAGATCCTGCATCCTGAACTTGCTGGGCTTCTTTGAGCAAGTCATTGATTTATTAAACTCATGCAAATCAGCTCACACTGCATATCCAGACCTGGCCAAGGCCTTTGCCACCATTCCACATTCTGGCATTTTCAGTAAGCTAAACAAAGTAAATGCAAACACTTTTGTTACCCACTGGAAAGCAAACTGGATAATGGACAGAACCCAGTCTATTAGTAGGGGAGGCATGCTCCCTTTAAAAAGACTAGCTACCAGCAGCGTCCTCCAGCAATCAGTTTTAGGACCACTTTTCTTTGGTTTTTACTTCAATAGTTGTCAAGGCTGATATCAACAACCTAAAGTTGACCAAGTTTTTAGATGACTGCAAACTAGCAGCAGTCATTAACTCCACATCTAACCTTCAGATTATTCAAGCAGGACTACCACACACCAGTAAATGGTGCCTGGACCACAGCCTAAAACTAAATGCCAAGAAATGCAGCATTGTGTGTTGTGGAACAACTGGGCACCCATGTATCTAGGTAATGTCCCTTTGAAAGTTTACTCATTTATTAAGGACCTTGGCATTTTCACTGACAATGAACTGTCCTTTGATCACCATGGATCCTCTATTGTTATGAAATCCTTCTACCTAGCCAGACTAATCACCAGGGATATTTCTTCCAGACCCAAGGAAGTTATAATCCTTTCTACTCCTCCCTCATCAGGCCTATAATAGAATATAATGGCTTCTTTGATATGTACTTGTCTAAGCAGGTGGCCCAGTTTGAGAGCCTGCAGTGTTTCCTTAGTAAGATAATCAAGGGTTTGACTTCCTTGAGATACCCAGATTGCACTGAAGTGATTTCTCTTTTCTGTTTTCTACAGATTCTCGAGAAGTGAATTCTATTCAGCCTACAAAGCCTTGAAGGATCCAGTTCTTTGTAGCCTCCTATATGTCCACAAAACTAATAACATCCCAAACACCTACTCAAGATGTCTTAACTTTCACCAAAACATAAATAGGACCTACTAGCAAGATAGATATATATCCCAGACAATTACTCTTTTATGGAATAGACTTCCCTTGGATATAAAGCAAAATAGCAAGGTTTAATAGACACCACATACAATAATACTACTAAAATATTGTGTGTATACACTGTCACAGCAACATAAATATGTGGTTTGGTACATGATATTGATACATAAAGCAACAAGACAATTCTGATTGGAAAATTATTAAGGCCCAGAGAGAAAAGCAACTCAGTGAAGTAGAAATGAAGGGAAGGGAAGAGTGGATGCCAGACAGCACTAGTTCCATGAGAGTCATATTGGTGAATGTATACAGTGGTAGCTGAAGATGACATAGCAGAAACACTGCTGAATTTGGCCATAGCAGGTATTCCTACAGGAGTCTGCAAGATGAAAGAATAAGATGGATATGAAGAGTTATGGTTTGAATAGGTTTTTCTCTGTTTAATTTCTTCATGTCTTTTGGGTTTCTAATACCATGATGAGAATGGACCCATTCCTAAGTTAGGGTATAATTAGAATTCATGAAATTAGTATTATTTCATTCTTTAATGTTAGCTAAGAGTGCTCTTCTCGGGACCAAGAATTGCCTCCTTCTGTAATCCATACAGGGTTATGAGTATTGGTAGTATTTCTAAGTATGACTGTAGATTATTTTTTTAGACCCATTGCTACTACTGCTATTGAAACTGTCTGACTGTCTTTCTCCACACTGCTTTCATCTCTGCCTGCAAATCCTGATATCTTATGACTTTGTCTATCCGTATGTAAGACACTGTAATCACTGGGTGTAGCAGTTTCAATGATCAGTGCTACTTTTGCCTTTTTCCTGGACTACTACAGCTGTTTTGTCTCACGTCTGTTTTTGAACTGTTGATAATGTCTGATCCCATGCGATATATACTTCATCACGAGTAAGTTTCATTAGAATAGAGCTATGTTACTACGAGAAAGAGAGAAATTAAGAAGTGACTTGAAATAAAAGGTGAAGACATTGAGTATAGTAGCATACTGAGCACATAACAGCACAAGCTGGGTTACACAAGGACACCAGGTGCAGTGTGCCACTTAACACATAGTCACAATTTATTTACGTTGGAGAATGTATGACTCTTCACTTCTGTTCTAATGTCACTGTAGCAGTAAGTTCCAAATAGAAACAATGTGAATTAGGAACATACCCTCACTCTATTTATTGTGAGACCAGGTAGGGCATTGTTTTTGATGACTTATCCTGTCTGCCAGGGCTGTGCTAAGGAACAGAAATAAAAACTAATAGATAATGACAGAAGGAAAGATATTTGCAGGGAAAGACAAAATTAGATTACATGAGTTGGTTAACTGACTCTGAATGAGAGAAGGGTGAGGCAGTATTTAATGATCCCTACAATGGTGGCTAAGAATAAATTTGGCAGCACAATGATACATACAAGTTTAGTTAAGACAAAGGTTGAGATATTAGTATCTATAACTGTGTCATACCACCATCTGTGAAGTACAGGACAGCCTCAAATCTGAGTTTCTGTTTTTAAGTTTGGAATTTGTTAATGGGGTAGACCCTAACAGATAATTAGCTGTTTCAGTGTAGGATTATTATTATGCCTTCAGAATAAATAAAACGTTTTAAGCTTTTTAAGAGCATTTAACTGTGAATACAATTAATTTTCCTTAGATTTTTTTAGGTGTGAGGGCTTATTGATTGAAAAACACAGATCGACACTTTCAGAGGCTCATCTAATGACAGTCTTCATGATGTGACATTTAAATCATGCAGTAAAACAGATGATTATTTATAAAATGCACAACTTTGAAGTTCTTCAAGTATAACAGATTTCAGCATCCATAACAAAGCAACAGTTTATGTATTTATGGGATCTAAAATTAGCAATGGAATGACCAAGAAAATTAAATAAAAACTAACTTTTTTAAAGTATAGTTCTCAATACAAGAAATTATGCGACGTGACCATTAAGTGTGTTACTAAAATGAAAATAAAACACCTTCTGTTAGGATACAGAAATCTGTATGACTCAGTCAGATCAAATGAACCTATTACACTTAAGAAGGACATTATAGTGAAGAAAGAAGTGAGAAGAAAGTCTAGATATCCTCTTTTTTATTCAGTTCTGGTACAATATTCTAATTAGCCATTATAATGCAAAGATTTGTAAAAGCTTGCAATAATGTAATGAGCAGTATAGAAAGGAATTTGGTTATGGCACGAGATACAGTATAAATATGCGTGATCAAAACTGATGATTTAAGAAAGGGAATAGCAATAGGTAAATAGCAAAATCTACCTTGTGGATCAATATTTGAAGAAATTATCGGTCAGCCAAAGGATTTTTTTCTCCATGCTGTCTGCTGACCATCATGATTCAGTATCACTCCATACTCCTTCACCCCAGGATGGCTGATCACATAAGCTTTCCTGCATACAGACACTGGAGTTTTCTTCTGAATGGTCATAACTCTGGCCATGGTGACAGACATAGGCACCCATATCACTACAAGGGCATCCTGTGTTCTCAGCATGGCATGTGTGTGTGTGTGTGTGTGTGTGTGTGTGTGTGTGTGTGTGTGTGTGTGTGTGTGTGTGTGTGTGTGTGTGTGTATATATATATATATATATATATATATATATATAAGTATACGTGTACATATAGAGCTACTTCACAAGCTCGAAGTTTCAAAACTTCGAACTGCAAACAGTCAAGACCATTAGATTGAAGTTCTGAAACTTCGAAACTGTAATACAAACAAATTAAAAAAAAAAAACATTTTTTTTACATTTTTGCAGGGGTTCAAGCCCCCCCCCCCTGCTAAATCAATATACAATTCCGAGATTGCTCTAAAGTGAGGAAAATAGTAAATTTCCCATTCTGCACTGTATGGCGATCTCTATACAAAACATTCAAAGTTTCAAAACTTCAGTCTTATGATCTCAACCATTTGCAGTTCAAAGTTCTGAAACTTTGAGCTTGAGAAGGGAATCCATACACATATATAGGTTCATAGGGTCATAGGTAGGTACTAGACTATCTGCCTGAGGGCATTTATAAGCCTAGCCAGAGTGTGTTGGCTTTCGCCGCCCCATTGATTAATTAACTGATCCTCTGTCAAGCAGAGCTAATGAAGTGATCCCAGGGGTGTATTTTCTGTTACCCATCAACTCGTCAAGGTTTCTCTTGAAGAGTGATAGTGAGGGGCTCTGCCTGATGTAATTTGGAATTTTGTTCCAAAGCATGGGGAGTCTCTGTGACAGGAATCCGTCCCTCTAGCATGTTCTATTTATTGTTGTGGTGAGGTTTAGCTCACTAGAGTGCATGGCTCGCAGTGACTTGGATTTCTTTAGGTGGAGCATGTTCATCAATTCTGAGTTGGACATGGCTTTGTAAGTCAGGCAGAGATCACCTCTGAGTAAGCGATATGCCACTGAGTACAGCCAGAGTTTTTTCAGTCGGGCTGCATAAGACATATGTTTCAGACCAGTAATCCTCTTGGTGAGGTACTTTTGTGGTCTTTCCAGCTGTTGGAAGTGTCTTGTGAGGTACATCCCAAATGGGACATTGTACTCTATGATGGGTCTAATGAGTGACGAGTAGAGGGGCACTATAACCTCTTTATTTCTAGATGCGAACCCTTTAGTAATTAGATGGGCCACATAGAAGGATTTCCTAACTACTTTGGCAATATGATTGTCAAAGGAGAGATTACTATCTACCTGGGTCCCCAGATCACTTATTACCTCTTCTGTATTAAGGGGGCTGCCACATATGTGGTAATTCGTGGGTGTTTTGTTTTTCCCAAACGGGATGACTATGCATTTTTTGGCATTTAGCTTGAGGCCATGACTTTGACACCAGGTGTCCATCTCAGTAAGGCCTTTTTGGAGGATGTCCGTGTCAGCCGGAGACTCAATTATGACTCCCAGTTTGCAGTCATCAGCGAACTTGGTTAGCCATAGTACTCCTGTGTTTGCCTGTACTTCTGAGAAGTATATGCTGAACAGTAGGGGCCCCAGGACTGAGCTTTGCGGGACACCACTTGTGACTGGTTTAGAGTTGGACCTGGAGCCCGCTATTCTTACCGTGTGAGTTCTGTCTGTAAGCCAGTTGGCAACCCATCTCATGACATAGGGAGTTTATGTTCAGGCTGGTGGTGAGTTTTTCTGTAATACCCTAGTGGAGAATGGTGTTGAAAGCCTTAGCGAGGTCAAGGTAGGCTGTGTGAACCACCTATCCCTCGTTTATGGCCTTGGTGACTGTCTCGAAGAAGTTCACCAGGTTTAGTAGGCATGATCTGCCCTTAACAAAGCTGAACTGGGTTAGGTCAAGTGTTTGGAGGTTTCCAATGTCTTTGTTAATGAGTTCCATGATGATGCACTCCATAGCCTTGCAGACCAGGCTTGTCAGGCTTATGGGGCGATATTTACCAGGGTCAGTTGTGGCCATTCCTTTGTGGAGAGGAATAACCGTTGCTGTGCGCCATTTTATAGGCATGTAGCCTGTGGAGAGGCTGAGGTTGAACAGTGTGTTTAGGTGGGGGGTTAGTTCGTTCTGTAGTTGGTGCAAGACACAGCCTGGGACACCATCTGGTCCCACTGATGCTGTGTTTTTGGCTTTTGAAAGGGCTGTTTTCACCTGTGCGTCTGTGATTTTTGGGACATTACACTTTTCTGGTATTGTTGTGGGCCCTTTTGGAGGTGAGAGGGGGGTGAAGTTTGCACTGAATCTATCTGCCAGGATGTTGGCAATATCAGTAGGTTCAGTATATTTTGTGCTATTTTGCACTAGTTCAATGCATATCAGCGAGTTGCCACTTAGATTCTTAACATAGCTAAAGAAGGCTTTGTGGTTATCTGTTGAATCCTTGGTTATTTTTCTTTCAAAGTTAGCCTTGGATGATTTCATGAGGGACCTCAGTTTCTTACTGATATTGATCAGGGATGTCTTTCCTTTTTGGGATTTGCTTTTTTTCAGAACTAGTTTCCTCCTTCTATTGTATAGCCTGTTTATTGCAGGGGTCCACCAAACTGGTTTTCTTCTCTTAGAGGAGTGAGTCTTGGTTTTGCTAGAGATAGCACGATCCATGCATCCTTGTAGGTGCTCATAGAGTGCATTTGTAAAGGTTTCTGCATCTTGGGTAGCATTATCCTTTAGCATGGGGGCTGTGAAACTTACCACCTCTGTCTTAAGTAAGGTGAAGTTTGCTTTAGAAAGGTTTTTTACTGTGGTTTCCTTAGTTGGGGGTGGGGGTGAGGTGCAGACATCCAGAGTGATTAGTTTATGGTCTGATCTAACCAGTGATGGGTTGACCTCCAGTGTGGAACACCTGTCGCCAATGTTGGTGATGACCAGGTCCAATATGTTTTCACCTCTGGTAGGGGAGTTTACCAGCTGATCCAGGGCATTTGAGTTGATGAATTCTAGGAAGCACTGGGCCTGGGAGTTTGTACTCGAGCAGTTTTCCCAGTTAATGGTAGAGTAAATGAAATTGCCCAATATCTGGGTGTTCGGTAGGACCTTCATGTTTTCCAGTGTCTCCAGAAAGGTGGAATGGTGGTCCTGGATCATGGAGGGTGATCTGTAGCAGGCCACAATTATTTTTTGTTTTTTTGAAAAGATAAGGCAAAAACAGTAAAAAAATACACTTAAAACAGCTTTAAAAGACTACAACCGATCAGTAAAGGCTATTGCACTTTAGTGTGTAGCCTACAACAGTTAAATAAATTGTTTAAACAAAAAACAACTTTTTAAAAGTGCAGGCAGTTAAATAAGTGCAATATGTGAAAAAAACAAGCTTTTAAATCACAATAAACACTGGAAAATCTGCGTTTAGGTGGAAAACAGTTAAGTACAGCAAGAAAGTACAGAAAACTGATACTTAATCACTCCAAAGTCTCTCTCCTAAGCTAGAAGGCTTATATCGGTTTAAGGCTTTCTAGTGCTACCCAGTAAGTTAGTTACAGAAAAGATGGGAAACAAGCGTAGATG